>NW_009214844.1:16327-67746 GCF_000690835.1 Fulmarus glacialis
CTATAAACATAGCAAAAAGATCTGTAAGTATTAAATAAAAGTGGAATACAACAAAAATAGTCACAGGGATCCCACAATTCCCACTCACAACCTCTTTCTGCTCCTATACAAGAATTTCCTGGCTATACAATATGCATTCTGCACCTTGCTGCACACAGAGCAGCGCTGAAAAACATGCACCATGGTCTGTCTGTGAAAGAAGATGCCCAAGCAGAGTTCGTCTCAAACATCATTAGAGATAGCAAGAACTGAACAAGCCAACATTGCTGTTCTCCATTTTTGTCACTGTTTTCTGTACAGAACAGAACAGTTATGAATAACCCAAGTGTTTTATGGGCTTGTGTGTCCCCAAAGGCATAAAAATAAAACCTTTTTCACATGTAAGTAGAGTGAGGTCTTTACACTTCTTTAACAATAAATAAATAATAATTTGGCTAGGGGGTCAGTTTCTTTTAACAAAAATGTTTGCTTTTTTTTTTTTTGAACAATCATGGTTAAGTGTATGACAAATGCTCTGCTTTCTTAGCTATAGACAGTGACCCATTCAGCCTCAGAGAAGCAGAGAAAAGCACCATTTCAAGGGATGCTGTGAATGCATAAGTGATGGAAAATCAAATCCTGCAGCTCCTACTTCTGGCAAAAATTACGGAGCAGGGGAAGACAGGACCCTGCAGAGCCTATGAAGTTCAAACATTTGCTGAACAGTGACTTCCAAGAAAATCAGAACCCCTTCACAAAAACATCTAAAGGCATTTGCTGCTTATACAAAAAAACCCACAAGTTAAAGCAAAAGTAATATCTGCAATCAGCTGTTCTGGAAACACCACAGCACTGAGTAAGCAGGTGTTTTACTATAAAAAAATACCTTACTCTAATTTCAAATTCACATCTTACAGTAACTTGCCCAAATGTAATTTCAAACCTCTGAGAAAGTTACAGAGTTAGTACTTCAGCTCTATAAAACTTGTCTCATTGAATCAAGCTTCTTTGCTGTAAGCTTTCAAGGTTTTTAATTTTCTGCAGCAATTTCTACACACTGAAGAGTAACCAGTTAAAACCCTGGAAACCATCATTTTCTATTTTAATAGCTGAACTGTCCTGCCTAAATGAGGTTTCTTTCTTCTTGTGAGATCCTTGATGGTACACAAAGAGACTTGATGTTCTTCTGAAATAGCCTATTTAATACCAATGCTCATTCATTTATGGGTTTAAAATCATAATGAACTGTTTGATTAGTTTAAACTACCACAAAGCACAGGTTACAGTATCTCACCTACTAGTTTCTGCAATGTTCTACTACATTTTGGTAAGCTATGGGGTCTCTTGTAGAAACATATACTTTTGGTTTTTTAAACACAGGCTGCAGCAGATCAAGAAAGTACCCTATCACTGTGTTACCTCAGCAGTGAAATACATTTATGGTTAAAAATATGCCCCTTTTCAGTGAGTTCCGCCTTAGCCACTGGGTCTTCTTATACCATCTTTCGTCTAAAGCCTTATACCCTCAAAACTGCACTTCTGCCTAAGAACTTGCAGAACATGATCCAGCTATAACCTTGCATTGTTAAATTACACTTTTCTCACCTCTCAAAAAGACAGACCAAATAATTCCATTATTACCCCTCCTTTAATCCTTTTCAACCTTTCAACCATTTTCCAGTTGTGATGGTGGCATAAGTGGGGCCAACACATTTCATTAAGCTCTGAATTGTGATCTGTATCTTATCTGTCATTTAATGACCAGTAGCAGATAGCAACGCTTAGTTGCCAATAACCTAACAACTTTTCCATGACCCATTACCGTCACCTACTATTTCATAAGGCCATGAAATAGAAAAGTTTGCACATATCCAAAACCTGATGCTGGAGGCAGATCAAACTGGTTTGAGGTACATGCATGGGTATTTCTTACTAAACCCAAACCCCTGCAACAGTAAGAAACTCAAATAATTTCTTTTGGCTTAACAGTAATTATAACAGCTAAAGCAAAATTTCACCTTAGTATAATGACTAATTTCTAACACTTGTTATTAGTTCAGCAAGAGGAAAAATCTTAGGCCTTTGGAATTGCTGGTG
This sequence comes from Fulmarus glacialis, assembly GCF_000690835.1. Lineage (NCBI taxonomy): Eukaryota > Metazoa > Chordata > Aves > Procellariiformes > Procellariidae > Fulmarus > Fulmarus glacialis. The sequence goes on from NW_009214844.1 coordinate 18,404, forward strand.
AATAAATGAAAGGGGTGATCCCAATATTAATATATTGCCCCCAATATTAATGGGGGCATTATTGGTACCATAATCTATGAAGACATTTTAGAAGGGTTGTAAAGCTGAGCTATAGCAACTGACAGAAAATGTAATTATACAAGCAGCTGCATTCCAAATTTTGCCCGGATTTGCAATTTCCTGCAATTAGAGAGGAATGTATGCATCTCCATCTTACGCATTTTAAGCAAGACATTCACTATCCAAATGCTAGCTCCCAGGCCCACCTATTGTCATTCCAAAACAAAATGACAGGAAAGCCACAGAGAGGCAACAGTACCTATTTATCTAGGAATAGAAGGCCATCTTTTAACTGAGGGAGAAATCATCTGAGGAGAAACTAAAAATATAGTTTTAATACCAGGAACGCACATAGCTGCATCCGACAAGAACAGCTACCATGGTCTGGCAGGGCACTGCTGCTCTGTGCTTCCTTTTATCATACTTTGCATACTGCAAAGCATTTCGTAAGCCTTCAGAACAATATCCATGCTGTTCTCCAATGGAAAGCTTTTAGCTGGTGAGGAAGCACAGTAATGGAAAGTTAGAAGTTAAAGCATTTGAATGAGATAATTTCATAAAGAGGAGCGACCTGATCTTGTCTGAATGGATAACATATTTTTGTTGGTTTTGTTTGGGGTTTTTTTGGTTTTTTGGTTTTTTTAAGATAATCGAATGGGTCTGTATTTTCTCATGTATCTAAATACCACATTGACAGGAGTCAGAAAAGTCAGTTTAGCTTAAGATAAAGGAAAAGAATATAGGATTAAGAAAACAGAAAAAAGAACAACATTAAGATTTTTCAGGGTCTTTACCAGAAAAATGCAAAGTATACCTCCAAATATCAATACGAAACACAAAAGCACACGACTGATAAAAGCACTGCATGTTTGCTGAGCCTACAAATATCTATCACACAGGCAAACCAAAAAGGAAATTAATCCTCTTAGGCCTAAAAGCAACTGAACTCTCTGACTGCTGTGCAGTGAGCCTGTGTGAGCAGACTTGCTTACAGTAAGGACTTCACCCAGCTCTCCTGCTGCGACAGAGCTGCCCTGGATCCTACGGAGACGCGCTGCATCCTTGAAGAGATGCACAAAGAGGCAGTTGCTTCAAGGACAGCCTTTGGGTTGGATTGCTAAAGGACATACCTGAGGCAAACAGCCCAGAACAAAGGCAGCTATGCTGAAAGCCTCATGAGATACATCCCTCTTCCACAAAGCTACAAAAAAGTTTCCTGTTACATGGATACTTTCTGAACTCTCTGTTCCTGAGTTTTTGGCAGGAGTAATTTGCTTTTCCAGTGGTTAACTTTTGAGGAGAATAACTGAATTCAAAACAAAAAGCAAAAGAAAAAAAAAAAGACGGGAGTCAAAAATATGTGATTATTCTATTGCAGCAATTCTGTGGGCAGAACCTGCCAGGGACAAGTCTTAAAATAATAAATAGTCTTCAAAGAAATCAGCAATTTCTGCATCACCTCTGTTCAGCTAAAGAGGATGCCAGCGATGCCAGCACAAAAAGAGCAGACATGAAGCATCACCAAGAGCATACAAGAAGATGGCCAGAATCACTGTGCTCTGGAGCCTGGAACTCATCTAAACCTCTTCAGCTACTTCCCGAGAAGATATGCAAGCCCGCCACCCGGTACGCTCCCGCTGCTCTCAGGAAGGTGGGACAGCTCCAGGCAGGAGCATCAAACTTGCAGATTCTTTACCATCGACTACAAGGAGACACAGTTCAGACTTGTGAAAAGTCCCATATGCCACAATTCTGAATGCGCACCACAGGGAGTAAGAGATAAACATCTATTTCCTTCTCCAAATTATAAATTTTTAGCGTTTTACAGCAATAAAAAAGAATTCCATTCTAACAGCCCGGCTTTTTATAATGCATTTCTTTTTAACTACAGTTTTATCTCTAGACTTCAAAATCCTTGAATTCAATTAGAAGATCACACAAATTAATGTAGTAATAGGCACATACTGAAAATATATGATACGAAAACCAGAATATGTCAGTGTAAGTAATTTAGACGCTTGCAAAAAGGCTGCAGTGCTACTTTGAAAAAGATCCTGACAACTACAAATTACAAAGGAAGGCAACAGACAAGTATTGCTTCGTATAATAAATTGCTCACTTATTTTTCAATTTGTTCTTCCAAACTTTTATCTTGGGCAGCAGAGACAAACACTAATGATATGAGATATCATCTCAGATCTAAGTGACTTCCAGAGGCTTGGAGGGCCCCACTTTGTTTTAAGCAGAGCTTTATCACTGTGCAACATGAAAGTAGCCACTTCAGAAACAGAGTGCTGCTTGTGACTTGCACTTCTCTATATGATCCTGCTTTGGGAGAACAGGATGTGAAATAAATTCAAGCAATGTAGTCCCTATATATACAGCCAAAAAAATGAATGTTTATACAAACCACTCCTAAAATACAGAGATGAGAGCAAGGTATTACCACCTAGTCATACAAATTTTCAGACAAGGGTCTGTCTTATGCAAAAATTACAAGGAAAATGAAAACAAACCAACCAACCAACACCAAAAAACCACAACTTTTAGGGAGCTTCTTCACCCCCAAACCAGTTTGGTTTTCAGTTAGAAAATACTCCCTTGTATCCTCCAGGGGCTTTCCATGACCGCTGCAGAACCTCCACCAGCACCCAGCCCTCCATCTCTTCTCTCTGCTTTTCGGGGAGGCAGGAGCAGTGCATCCAGAGCAGCAAAGGTCACTCCAGCAACCCAGCCTATCCACAACTATGGCATAAGGCAAATGAACTTTAACTCCCAGGTGGAGATTTGTCTACATAAAACATTTTCAGAGTCCCGGTGAAAAAGCAGACATTTTCTAAAGCCACTAGTCTGAAAATGCAGTTTCTTTTATTAGCTCACGGTTTTGATGGTAAGTAGCAGCTGTAGGTGGATGCGAAGCTGCTTGAATGGCCATCGTGACTTTTGCATCAGTCAAAGGCCGAATCCTACAGCTAACCTGCAAAGAGAAATCAAACAGCTCTCACGATTTTGAGAGAGCCGATAAGATGAAGAGTTAAAAGTAGTGAGTTCTGAGCTCAGAAGTGTACTAAAGCTTTATTTAGATGCATTTCTGGCTAGGAAGAAGAGATGTGACAATATTAAATTACAGATTTACTTTTACGTCAGCTCTTCCACAAGCACAAGGGACAAAGACTCAGAAAGGAGCTGGATACTTTTTTCTCTTATGATCAAGTACCCTCAGGGCAGACAACTGAGAGAACAAGGCCAAGGTTTTAAGAAAAAAGGAAACTTAAAGTTAAGCTTTGAATGCATGAATGCAAACAGTCCTTCCGAAAGCACCTCTATCAACTCACCTAAAAACCAAGCAGTACTGCAAAGTAGACAATGCTCGTAACTCCTGCTGGCAGAGGAGGAACCCATCCTGACAGTCTGCCCGGAGCTGTAAAGCAAGGCAGATACCTCCTGGAAGCTACTGTCCCCAAAACCCGTTCTGAAAGGTTCAGTAAAACAGACTAATAATGTTTCAGGTAGAGCTGCTCTAAAATACAGCCACTGGCTATGGTGTTTAATATGGCCTCTGTCAGCCAGAATTAGCTATGTCCTTAAGATACTGCCCTTGTGGAGGACATTTGCTGCAGTGGCTCACCACTTGCAAGAGAGTGTTGAAATCCAGCAACCTTGTGGTCACAGGTACCTCAAATCCCACCCATCAGCCTCCAAGCTTTTCACATTCAAAAGATAAAGGTGGTGCTTGGACCTGCGATCTTATATACCTTGTGCACCTGAGCCCTACAGGCGTTCCTAGTCTTCGTCCATGTTTTATTGTGTTTTAACTGTGAGAACATAAGTACTACACTTATTTCTTAAAAATGCACTAAAACATTTACAGTGGCTACAAAACACATTCTCATTGGAATGGTGGTTTTTTTTTTTTACAGTTTATTGTTAAATAAAGCTCATCTAAAATTTATTGGAGTATAATTCTTCAGCCGCATTTACTACGTTTCATTGCCTTGGTCGGTATCCAGTATCTTGGCAAATAATGCGAGTAAAATATTAACACTGGTTATTGATTATATGTTAACTGATCCTGTCACCTGAGCAAACGTTCTGCATTTTGGCAAAGGAAGGGAAAACAGCATCTTTTGGGAAGCAAGAAAAACTTTCACCCACGCTTACTTCAAAGCCCAGAGTTCTGCACACAAATAGGAGACAGCACTCAAGTTTTTAATGTTTCTCTCTTCCCTAAGGAGCTGGAGTCTTTTAGAATACATAAGCCCCATGAAAAATGTCAGGCTGGGTAATTTATTTTCAGTTACAGTTTTTGTGCATGTTTTAAATCGGTTTGCTGATTTAGCAACTGGTACATAGAGCCTCTCTGTCTCTCACACAGTTCAGCACTCATTCAGCAATCTGCACAGCAAGTTGCATCTGCAAACGAAGAATAAATACTTATCTTCTTCATCTCTTTGTATGCTACAAGCTTAACATTGACTATTCAAGTCTGGCCAACCTGCATAGAGTTCTCAGAAGCAAGCAAGATTCTTTCAAAATTCCCCAGCTCTGCCCATCTGCAGTAACTTTCCACATGCATGCCAGCCTTAAATCAGGCTAACTAGGGGCTTCAGGTCCAACACAAATGTTAGATCCTGCTGTTAAGAGGAGAACCGATGCACAGAGATGGCTTCTTTCCTCCTTCCAACACAAGCGAGAGCACACTGCCCTCCAAGAACAATCACTTGGATCTCCACCACAGTCTCCACGGGCACTTACCAGAAGCAAGCAGCCTCAGATCTCCTGCTAGGAATATTGACAAATAAACCAATGCAAGAAAATACATGAGCAAAAAGTGAATACAGACATTGGGATCTTACCTCCTACCGTTTACAGCAGATCCATGCTTTCTAATAACCTAAATCTGCTAATACCATGGCAATTTCATCAGCAGCAAATTTAATCCTACATTTAACTAAGTAAGAACTACACATAAAAGCCATTAGCCTTGTCCCTCCTTGCCATCCTCCTGTCCATGTCCTCCATTGCTCCCTTTGATGGATGTTTCTGTTGATCTCTCTGGGTTTCCTCCCCCTACCCAGGCATCTGGGCCCAGCCAACCATGCATTTCCAAAAGCTGCTCTTGTGGCCTCGCTAGTTCTTCAATCTCTTTTTGCAAGAAGAGCTCCACTGACAGCTGCTCAGTACTCCAGATGGAGGTTTGCAAAAACAAAGTGGAACACAGAAGCACTCTGGGACCGAGGAAGGGGCAGGGGAAGGGAATGTGCTGACTGAGGAAATACTCTGGCACTGAACCATTCCCTACCACTCCTCCACTTCCTGCACCCCAGACAGCCTGGGTAATTAACTACTCGCTACACTAACATTTCATATTAGCAGAATATGAACTAGAGAATATGAACCAGAGAACTAGAATAAACAGCAGAAATAGCAAAGATGCAATGTGAACAGTTTGCTTTAAAAAAAAAAGAGCTTTTGACAAGCCTTCAGAGAGTTCTCCAGCGAGAATTCAGCTGTCCCTTTGCCACAAGTCCCAGGTTTAAGGCAGCAGAAACCCAAGCCAGCCCTGCACTGGTGGAAAAGGGAATGCGGCACACCAGGAGCCAGTCCAATCCTCCCTGTCGCCCCTCGCCATTCACATGGCGGAGAAAATAACGAACCTTTATATTTCCCCCACCCACATAGACGCACTGCACGTGCCTTTATTTTCATGCAGGTTAGTCGCACACACAGCACAGCCACCAAGCACTGGCAGTGGCTAGTAGAGTACCCACAGCTCCTCATCCCCCCCTCCAATTCACTACAAGGCTTACAGAAAAACTTTGGAAGTGCACTTGTTTTGAGTAGATAAAATTCAACTCAATCTCGGTAAGAAAAACAAAAAACCCCAAGCAAAACCAGAAGTATGTAGGACTATGTTTCAGCATAGCCTCTGGAGCTGCTTCCCTACTTCAGATAGCGAAGCCTTAAATCAAAGTGCATCAAAAACCATTCAGTCTTTTATAAATGTAAGATCCTTAAAAAAAAATTTCTTTTTAATAGAATTTACAAGGTCTCCAGCAGTGTGCTGTCATGAGCTGGCGGTGGCAAAAAGTTTCAGTGAATCACAGGACTCTTGGGATGGAGCGAAAGCCTCTCTGCGTTTCAGCCCCTGCCATCCCCACTTGATGGAGTGTCCCAGGTCATACGGACCCCCCCGGCACCTCCCCTCTCCCCAGCAACGCAAACAAAACATCCCTCTCCCATGCAGCTTCTCCCCAACACTCTATGAATCCAAAGGGTATTTCTTCCGAAACGGGCAGCCCTGCATCCTCCCATCCCTATCAAGGCTGCAGGTGCAACAGTTTGGGAAGGTAAGGGGTTACTGAATTGGAGGTGACCGATCAGGAGAAAAATACAGAACCTCCCCTCTCCCCAGCAACGCAAACAAAACATCCCTCTCCCATGCAGCTTCTCCCCAACACTCTATGAATCCAAAGGGTATTTCTTCCGAAACGGGCAGCCCTGCATCCTCCCATCCCTATCAAGGCTGCAGGTGCAACAGTTTGGGAAGGTAAGGGGTTACTGAATTGGAGGTGACCGATCAGGAGAAAAATACAGAAACAAAGACAAAATGCAGGTTTCAGTGTGCTTCATTAAGGAAGACTGACACAGGCCAGGGGTTACAGCCTCTTAAGTCTCAACTCTGGGTACTCAGGCACAGTGTGAGTCAAGCAGGCAAGTACAGCCACCAGTATTTCTGGAGAGGACTCTGGTGTGGAGGGAGCATGTTCAAGCTCAGATTAATGGGTCTAAGTCTTTCCAGGCCACACTTCAGAGGCATATGCATGAGCAAGTTCCATCCCATCATATTGCCATCTCAAAGGAGTCTGGCTTGCTTTTAACTGCTAGTGAACACAGAGGATCCCAAGATACAATATCCCAAGTTTCAACAAAAGCTCAGTATGGTGTGAGCATTTATGTGGTTGGAACTGAAATGATCACCATTTGGAGTCAAATACTCTGCATTCCAGCTTGTGGATGCCGAATGTTTAACACAGACTGAAATCAAATCCCCCTCTCAAACAGAGGAGTAGATAACATGAAATATTCAGAAAGGAAAAAGCAAACAAACAAGTTCTCTTCTGGAATTAGGAGATTTCATCTTTTACAGTTAAGTTTGTTTCTAAGAAGAGAAACATTTTTAAAGCTTAACCATTTCACTCAACTTTTTGATCATTTACAAATCCCCAAAATGTCACCAAAGAAATGACGATTATTTGCCCAGTACTGCATGGAAAAGAACAAAGCTAACGATAAGAAAGCCCCGTATTCAGATCACACCTCTGTCATATGCCTTTTCTCCTCCAAGATACTGAACACATTGCTGCCTAGAGATGGGTATCAGTTAAATCTCATATTAATCAGGGTTTCACAAATCGCCCAAATCTCATGGCAACATTCAGATGTCTTCTAGTGAATGTCCCTGAAAGGGGAAATGGTTTCAGGGTCATTCCAAGCACATAACCAAAGAAAGAACTGGGGGCAGGCAGAAACAAACAAAAGAAAATAAGGAAACAAACAAAGAATGAAACAAAAGAAAATAAGGAAAATAAATTCCGTAATTTTAAAAGATTTAAGATCAATAGTTTTAACTACCAGAATCACAGCATGCAAATGATCAAACTTGCAGCAAATAGACATATTGCCGCTAAAACCAGATCCTGAGTAATAAGCAGCTGTGTTTCGTGGTGCAAACCAGACACTGTGGTGTAGCGATGACTTTAACACACCTGAAATACCTCTACATAGTACAAAATACATAAAACAATCAATCACAGGCTTGCATAAGTGAAGGAGACTTCAACAGGTTTTCAAGCCCAATCCACAGTCTTAGAGCAGGTCCAAGTCCTCTTCAGCCATCCCTGACAGGTATTTGCATAACCTGGTTTGTGCGTGGTCCAAGAACGGAGACTTCACAGCTCACCAGACAAACTACTCCAATGTTTCTCTGCCCTGGGCATTAGGAATTTTTTTCTTTAGTATCTAATTAGAATCTCTGTGTTGCGATTTACACACATTGTTGTCCCATTCACTGAGATCATGGGGAAAAAATAAAAATAAAAATCTTTCCTCCACAGAAAAATTGTTCATATTCAAAGAATCATATACCTCACCTTAGTATTTCCTTTTTTAACATAAAGGCCTTCAAAGATCTTACGTTCCAGACTTAGGATGATTTTCATTTTTCTCTTCTGGACTCTCCCTAATTTCTCTCCTGAATTGTGATGCTCAAAACTGGATGTAAAGAAAAAGCAACTGTACCTTGTATCAAAGCTCCACCTAACCTAGCACTGTCCCAATAGTCTTCAATAGCAAATAGCTAGGGAATAAGTTTAGGACTAGACAAGTATGGAACAATACCTCACTTGAAAATACAACTTCCTAAACTCCAGTAGTTTGCGGCTGAAGGACTTTCCTGACCAGAGAATACTTTCCATATTTCTTGCTTAACAATGATTTTTTCCTTCATTAATTTGTCCGGTAATTCCCTCTAGGTTCACCCATCGTGAGAAACAAGGAGCATCAGAAGAACAGTAAAAAATATTTGCTCCTGCTCCAGTGCAATACCCCTCTTCATTCTCTCCTCTTCTAGTGCAAGGAGCCCTAACCTAGGTAAATTTCCCTTGCAGAGAAACACTTTCACAACTTGGATCATCGTCGCTTCCCCTACCTGTGCTTTTCAGCTCAACCACATCTTTTTTTTGAGTTAGGACTGGAACGAGAACTGCACACAGCATTCCAGGAACATTTTGAGTTTTGCTTTCTTCTGCTTTCCTAGCAATCTTAGGATTTTCGACCACTGATATTGCCACAGAACTATCGTTATAAACCTGAGAGCTCATTCTCGTGACAGAAAAAACACATGTAAAATTATGATTCTCCCTTCAGATGCGTTGTGTTAGATTTATCTCCATCCAATTTTACCTGACATTTTACCACTTCACTACTCAGTACAAGGGCCCTGAACAACCCTTCGCTGTTGTCCTTCGCATGTACTCTCAGGGATTTAGTCTCATCTCAACCTGGGCACCTCGCTACCCGCCTCCTTTCCCAGCGCAGTTATACACAGGCGGAGCAGCAGGGGCCCGTGCGGCTCCACTGGTGACCGCCTCCGCAAGCCCATCGCAGCCCCCTCCGCTCCGCTTCCTGCTCTGCTCTTTGCGCAAGGGTAAGAGGAAAGACAGCCATGCGGGCAGTTTATTTTTGTTGAGAATCTTTTCAGGGACTTTATCAAATGCCATTTGTAAATGCAATTAAACAACGTCAATCCAACCTCCCTTGCCCACACGCTCACTGGTCCCTTCAAAGAGCTCCAACAGATTTTAGATTCATGATTCCTCTCTGCAAAAACTGTGCTGTCTCTTCCCCAGTATATCACGTTTCATCATGTGCCCTCAATTCTTTTCTTCAGAACAGTTTCTACTCAGTTGCCTGGCACAGACATCAGGCCTACTGGTAACAACAGACATAATTACTCTGTGGATTATCACATTTTTCGTGAAGTACAAGGTAATGGGCACAAGAGCTATAATAAACTGTACTGTCCCTCAGCCGGGGATGCTTGTGAGGGCCAAGATAATTTCCAGATGTCTGAGTATCACAAGATACAAAGTTAGAGATAATGACCACTTTAGCTACCGCTATATCGTCTCTTTGTTTGACTAAAAAAAAAAATATAGAAGGAAAGATTTGATAAGCTTATTTCTCCAGAGAAAAGACTGAAGGGGGCAGAAACATACAATTGATAGAGGAGCCTGCATTCAGCAAGCATCCTGACTGTGTGGAAAAAAGACAGACTACAGGCAGAAAGCATCACACAAGCAGCAACACTATTCAAAGGAAGGGTTGATATAAACAGGATTGATGGAGAGTCATCTGACCCCCAGTATTCCAAAAAATGCTGTCGTGTAGCATTACAAACAGTTCTGTTCCAAGGCATGTAGAGAGGAGGCACTTGTGATAAACCACCCTTTTAACAATACACTTTTAACAAATGGAGATGCACTCCATTTGTTTCCCACAGTCATAAACTCACATGACATTCACGGAGTCTCAGAAACACTGGAACTTGATCAACCGTCATTCAAATCCAATTTGAATATTTCAAAGTACAATGACGAATTCATCAGTTAATCTTTTTGGACTTCATTTCCAAATTTAAGCATAAAAATACTTCAGTGTGATTATTATATAATATTTAACATAAAAAACCAGGAAAAAAAAGGAGAGTTTATGAGCTTTGGAAGAAGAGGCAGGCAACTCAGGAGGACTACAAAGATGCCGTGAGGTTATGCAGGGAGAAAAGTAGAAGGGCCAAAGCCCAGCTAGAACTTAATCTGGCTACTGCTGTAAAAGACAATTAAAAATGTTTCTATAAATACATTAGCAACAAAAGGAGGGCTAAGGAGAATCTCCATCCTTTATTGGATGTGGGGGGAAACATAGTGACAAAGGATGAGGAAAAATGCCTTTCCTCAGTCTTTACCATCTAATGCTTTACCGCCTAAGTCCTTAATGCCTAAGGCATTAAGGCGGTACTTAATGCCTTTTTTGCCTCAGTATTTAATAGTAAGACCAGTTACTATTATATATTGTATATATATTGTTATATATAAGAGGAGTCAGAGCATATCTTGCTTTGAAAATCATGCATTGGAAATTTTATTTTTAGAATTCAAGGTCTGAGTTGTCCTGCAACAGTCACGTCTGTTTTGCCATAAGATCAACCAAATCTGATGATGCTAGAGACCTGCCTAGTCCATCAATGACAGTGATCGACGGCAAGTGCCTAGAGAAGACTGTAAGACAAAGGCAAATATATGGAGATACTTCCTCAGAATATTCCCTCAGCCTGCAATGATTTGTACTCCTGCAACTGCTTAAAGCTTGTAATTCATATCTGTATATTTAATAGTCTTTGATGGATTTCTGCTTCCAAGGATTTCTGCTTCCAAGAATGTGTCTAACAGATTTTGAATCCATGTACACTGCTTATATCCACAGTGCCCTGTGGGAAGATGCTCCATACTCTCTGTGAAGCAGCAGCTCCTTGTGCCTGTCTCTATCCAACTGATCCTAACTAGTTCCTTATCTTCACAGTGGAAGAGAGAGTGATCAGCTCTCCACACACTTTTTCCATGCCAGACCTTTTTGAACTCTCGGGCAAATACCTCTTGATCTGACAATCTGCCACTTTTCATTTTATAAGCTGAGCTATAACCCTGTCTACCAACACTTACAATCAAAAAAAAAAAAAAATGACACACAAACACAACGACACACAAACACAACGACACACAAACACAACGACACACAAACACAAAAAACTCTCTCCTTAGTTGACACAGACACAGAACAGTGATACAGCATTTTTGTTACTGCTCTATGTGTCCCAACTGTTTCTTTCACTTTTTCTCTATCCACAGATTTCATAGATTCTCTGGTATACTTCTTTCCTCTTCATGCCTGAAAAAAATTACTAGCTTTTATGCCTGCATCTTCATCATATCTTCTCCTTGTGCCAGCATATTAACATTCAGATTCACCTTCTACATTTACATTAACAGCTCCTTTATTTATGCCCCACCGCCCCCTCTGGGTACTTCCCAGTGTCTCCCCATCCCTATGTCAGTGCATACCATGTACACTTCCTTCGTATCACCAGCTCTCCTCCACAGCCAGCCTCCCACAGCCAGTCTGTTCTTTCACCAAATCTTGTGCTTAGTCCCTTCTCTCACTTCACAGGTTTCAAATCCTTCTTATTCCTTCCCTCATCAGACATTTCAAAGACTAGTAACTCAGTGAAAGATGACAAGCTCTGGCCTCTCCCACCCTCCTTTCCCTGCAAATACCTATCTTTATTTTTCTCACTATAACCATTACTGATTCTTTCAACCCGCTGCCTCTATCCCCTCTGGGGACTGCCATGATTTCCTCCTCTTCTTTTCTCTCCTCTGTAACCCCTATCCTTTGATGCCTTCCCTTTCAAAAGAACACTTGTTTTCTTTCAGCATGCTGCCTCTCCGGGACAGATGCCTACTTTGTGTTTGAAAGAGCACCTGGCATGCTGTGGGCATAAACAGACAAGTAGCTGTAGATCTGACATTGAGATTGCAGCAAGGTTGACACAGAGCAGCAACTGGGAGGCTGCCTTAGGATGGGCCGTGGCAAGACAGCTGAAAAATAAAGGATCTTAAAAGTCACTAATGATCAATAATGCCACCCAAAACCTTACCTTCTCACACCACGCAGCCTTTCGGTGAGTTACAAGCTCATGCAGTTGGTCACGGAGAGTCATTAGGTCTCTGGATAATCTGTCAATTTGCCCAGTCAGACTGTCAGCCCAGGGGCAGCATGAGGTCGCCTTTGGCAGCCCACTTTTCTCCACATGAGTGTCCTGGGACTCGCAGATGTTTCCTTCTTCAGCCATATTATCTAACACAGTTTCCTAAAGGAAAAACAATACAAGTTACTTTCCAGCAGGAGCTAAAATGGTTTCCCCCGTCACATCTTCCTGGTAATTCATAACTAGGAATTCACTGCCATCTCAGTATACAGTTGCTCCACAATTTCAGAGTTATTTTAAGAGATAACCTCTTCTGTTCACTATAACATATTTATAAGTTAACAGAAAACTTACATTGTTAACCTAGCTTATTTTAGAAAGCACTGCATACTGTGAGCTACTCTCCACTGCACTAAAGCATAAAGTAACACTCATGGGACAGAGATCACCAGTACTGCTGAAGCTCTAGATAGGCGCCTTCCCCTCAAGCTCTGAGGTTGGATGCACTTCCATGGCTTTTTGTAACCAAGTGATGACCAGGATGGAGATACATGCTTACACTGTTCAGGAGAGCGCCATCTGCTATATGGCACAATAAGTTGTAACACCCACGGATCAGTTGTGCCCCTGTAAAACTCTACAAGTTGAGGAACCCCAAGAGATCCCCGCTCCAGGCTAGTTCAGGAGCTCTGTCAGCTCTGCTTGACCATGACCACCTAGCTGGTTCTACAATTAAGTCTGCCTTCAGAGATAGCAACCATTATTTGAAATACTCAAAAAAACACCAAATAATTTCAGAGTCATTGAAATGCATGTACCTATACACCGTGGTGCACGGATTACGTAGAAACACACAGTTTTCAAGCCAGGGTAGCAGAGCATAACTAAAGGACCCAAGCCTCCTCACTCGAAGAGTATTAAATATTTATTTCCATATTGTTATCAAGAAGACATTAAATAGGAGAGGTTACAATCTCTTTTAAGGACATAATTTGCATTCAAAATTATCTTTAGAAATTGGAGAAGTAATATGAAATCAGTGAGAAGAAATTCAGCAGTTGAGCAGCATGATCTACACATGGCAAGGGAAAACCAAATGCATAATTACTGGCTCAGCAGCAACACTGCTGGAAGAGATGTCAGAAAACCAGAAGTCACCAATGTCATACTGTTAAAGTCAAGTACCATTTTAGAAAGTATAAACACAAGTCTCTGTGATAGAAGAGCGCTGACTGTAACACTGACGAAGGGGTGAGGCACCTGAAGTTAAAACACAGATAAATGGGAAGGAAAGTCCCATATGAGAGTAGCAACAACCATCAGAAGTTTGAAGGAATGGCCTACAAGGAGACATTAAGAGAACCAATTTTGTTTAGCCTAGCAATAGGGACTGGGAAGGCAGTGACACGCTAACAGCCTTCACTTATACAAAAGATTGCTATAAAGAGGATGGGAATTTCCGCTCCCCCCCACCCCGCATTTCTCTCTCTTTTCTGCAGGTAGGTTAAAAACTCTGGCTTAATTCACTGCAAGAGATCTTTAGGCTTATACAAGAAAAAACATTGTAAGATAGCTGAGAATGGCAAAAGACATCCTACAAAACCTCCTTTCTCAGCAAGCATCAGCATTGCAAATTGGCACAAAGCAGCGCTGAGGCCAGCAGCTCATGCTGACCAAAGGCCCAACTCATGACAACGCAGACATGTTCTGGGCACCAACAGGCTAACAAACTGCATGGAAATAAAACAAAGCCTTTCTGGTTTTGTTGGGGTTTTGTTGTTTGTTCGTTTGTTTTTAATTTGAAATTCATTAAATGAATTTTAAAGTAACATTACTGCAGTCACGGCAGTTGCTTAGTTATGCCATGCTCTGTCATGCTCCTGCCCACAACCCTCAGGAAGACCTGGCAGTAGCTATGCAAGAATCATCCCATCCATCAGATCAGCAATGCAAAACACAGGTTAAGTGGAAAGAGAAAACTACTGTATCCTCAAAGCACATCTCATTCCCTATACATCCTACAGCATCCAGGAACAACCACCATCATTAGCAAAACAAAAGAAAAAGGCAAATGCGCCATCCAGCCTGTTGAATAATTTAAAAAGATATGCTGGTCAGGTTTTTTGCAAGTATTTATTTAGGACTTAACTCCAGGAAGCCTACTAACACTCACAATACTCCTCACACCATTCAACATGTCAGAGGCAAAGGTTTTGGTAGATACACTGAAATGCTATAACACTTGCAGTTACATTTTGCCTATTTGGAGCCAGGCTTCTGCTAGTGTTGATGTTTTCCGAACAACTATAAGATGGTAGACATGTAAAGCAAAAACCATTATATAACTAATGGAAATTTGAATGGCTCTGCATTGGAAGTACTCTTCAAAACAGGTGAGGTAATTTTACACTCCTTTGCCTTGCTTTTAGTGTAGAACAAGGCATATGGGCAATTAACAATCAGCTCGCTGATTCTCAAAATTTTGTAAACTCATATGGCTAATGTGGTGCTCTAAAGAATTATTTTCAGCAAGTGTGAATGGGCAAAAGTTGTAGAGAGAAGTGAGATGGATGGTACTGTTTACACTCACTTGAGAAATCGTAAGATGCACAAAGAAAGGCTTATTGATTTTCTTATGATCATTCAACACAGTTCAAGGGGAAATCGGCAATTTCAACACATTATTTGGCTGGGAAAAATGAAGTAGTTTTCAATATCAGCTGCTTGCAAATTTAGTTGTTCTCGAGTCTGCAATAAAGCTTAGAGGCCCTCTTCTGAAAAGCCATTTAATTTTAACAAAATGTACGATTGCTACATTTAAAAAACATTAAAGAGATGAAGATCAGACATTTTCATTTGTGTTAACTGTATGAAATTCTGCCACTCTGCCCTGCAATTCCTCAGCTTAGCTGGATGAGTCTTACTCAAGAAAAAGAGGGATGAAGGAGAACTAAGAAAACACTCCTTACTTTACCAAAGGCTTTTTTCCCTTCTTCTCAAGTGCTGTTGAACAGTTGGTTTGCAGCATTTATTTTTGTGGGAAGGGGCCTTCGAAAGTGGTAAGCTATTTGTTAGAGTCAAGAAAGCTGCACCCTTTGAAATTAGTTTGATTCATTACCATCCACTGCCAATAAACTGGTTCCAGTTGCTTCCACTCCAGAAAGGCTTCCAGTTGCATGGTTTCAGACTCCAGAAGCTGCAACAGCTAGAGGAAAGGAGACAAAGGAAAGAAAATCAGGTAACACTGGTCACTTGTGAACTAAATGAAATGTGTGTTTGGTCTAAATTACAAAAAGAGTGTCGGTAGTATACGGGACAACACTGGGTTACTTTACAAGAACATTGTAAAACCAGCTGTGGAAACATGATGTGAAACACTTTTCCAAGCATCACTGATTTATTCCTCACCCCAAATGTACAAACACCCTCAGCTTTTACATACATAAATGTGAGTTTCCATATTGTTTTGAGGGATCAAAGAGCCATAATTCTGATATATTAAGGCCTAGATGCATGACCGTCTTCAAATCTTCTATGCTTCTTGACTACCAAAATGAGCTATGTGTCTCCAAGAGTATTTTTTTCATCTATCCATTCACTCACATTTATCAAGGCTATAAGGTCTAAACACCGTCTTCTCTTCCAGGCCACGTAAGCCTTCTCTTAGCTAAAACTTACACAGTTGGTCTTTGACTGGGTCTTCTCATATTCAATAGTAATGACCCCAACTGCAATATACAGGTACCTCTACTAGGCCAATGTATCTCCTTCCCATGCCGCTCCCACATCTGCAGAAAACTCAGAACTCCAGTATCTCCAGTCCTCTCTGCCTCCTCCCCCAAAACCTTTCATTCCTTATTCAGATCACTCAAACTGAGATGATCTCTGATGCTCCAAAATAGCATGGAAGAACTCCCTCTAAAAATGTTACATATCTTATAAATTGTGTGATCTGCTGCATGAGGAATCTCTCCCTTTACCTGAGAGCACTTGTAAGGAGAGAGGTTGTGTTCTAGCTGTACGAATTATAAATTTTTCATAAATATATACATAACACAAATGTATGCACACACATGTATGGAGAAAGAGACATTCCAAGACTAAATATTTATATATCAGTAGAACAAAAGTTCTTGGAAAGAATGATAGATTGACAAATGAGGTATAAATCAGAGCTTACCAGCTTTAACAATTTCAGTACTGGCCATATGTTTGAAATGAACAATTTTAACACCAATCTGACACCAAAGGCAACTTTTTAAGATGACACACAAACAGTATACAGTCTCGAAGAGACAACTGTCTTCTGCTAGCTTTGTTGGGTTTAGTTACTTACTACACGACATATAATTTAAGTAACTGCAAAGCATGAGTCAACTTTGCAATTTTATTCTGCAGATAAAACTTGAAGATAAAGAAAGGAACGCACTTTGCAAGAGTAACTGCTGGAAATTATGAGCAGTTTGCTGTAAAACACTGCTGGATCCAAAATACAATTATTACACATTTGTTCGCACAATTGACACTTGGCATTACGCTGAATGACTCTACTAGTTTCAAGCTCAGCTGGTATATGAAAGGTGGCAGAATGGGTTTCTGTCTCCTTTTTTCTCTTCTCCTTTTTTTCATAGGTATGTCTACAGCACAAACGGCTTACATTATGGGATCTGATGCTGGCAATAAAACCCAGCCAAAAAGTTGATTAAATATTCAGGCAACAGCTAAGTTACTTGATTTTAAAGTACCTTTGTACTGTGGTCATGAGCTGTGTGTGATTGCAGCAAGAACATGTCTTGTGACAGCTAAAGAGGGCTGAAGGTTGGAATGGGGAGCTTTTTATTTTAAGCCTTCAAAAAAAAAAAACTTAATAAAAACATAGTCGTCATCTTTAGTTTTAGTCTTACTAGAGGAGCTCCTGAATGTTAAAAAAGCCACATGCCACTTGCTTTCGCACTACAACTGAAAGGATATGGTTCTGAAACTTCACCAAACCTGTAAATGATCTGTTGGAGTTAACGGAGCTTAACAACAATCAAAGCTTTCTAAGCAGTCTCCTAACCTCAAGCCTTTCAGGATCTTTTGCATTTTGGGGTTTTTTTGTTGCCTTTATAGTTTGTTTTTTTTTTTAAACTGCTCCATTAGTTATGCAAAACTTGAACAGCTCATTTGAAAGCATCCATCTGACTCACCTGCTTAAGGCATTCTCACCTTTCACTAAGTTATTACCACCCTTGGAAATACCAGGCCAGCAACTGTGTGCTAGATTGTTTCAGCCATAAATCAGTTACAGGATGACTACACTGCTCATCCTAGGAGGGCACTTTTCAACCTAGCTAGAATGCGCCGTGACAGCGTTAGGCAGCCTGCAATAGCCAACATTTGAGTTTCTGCCCCAAGGGACTGAAGGCACTGCTCCTGGATGCCAATATCCTCTGCCATCCTTTATATGGGCCTTGCAAGACTCTGATGTTATTGCAGCATGGAGAATAAAGCAGAACACAATAAAAACTAATGTACTACAAATATCCTTGAGATACCTTAGCAAAAAACATAAAAACAAATAAACGTTCAAGGCGGGGACGGGACAAGGGATTGTACGTCTGCATGCCATGAATTTGGTCACAAGGGCAGACTCCACATGACCCAGGGGTGATAGGCTTTCACTCAGACATACCTGCACTCAGCAAATAAACATCTCTATCAGCCAGCTTCTTTCCCCCAACCTCATCCTTTACTCAAGCTTCTCATGAATATTTTTGTTCTTTAACTAAACTATGCATTTTGTAACTTTGAGGTCAATGGCATGCATTTTCTTAGGCCACTCATCACACTCATGCCACATCTGGTATTTCAGCTGTATTTGCAATTGAGGAAACAAAAGCCCAAATTATCCCTCTGCATTTTCTCCAAATACAGTACCTTTTCGTATTCATTTAGCACCAACAACAGTTCACAAAAAGATGCTTTTACATGCGATGAGCAGTTCCACTTCTGCTGCTACATAAGCCTCTCAAAATGCAAGACAAATTCACAAGCTGCAACTAAAGCTGCCTGCTCATTTTCATTGACCTAAGGACCCAGATGTTGTCAAGCCTCCTAATGAAATTTAAAGACTAACATCTGCAGAAGAGCATTAATTTTGTCTCATGAACAAAGTGAAGCAGCAAGTCTAAATGTGCCTCACGTGGTTATCTAAATGATGCTTAGGGATAACGTATGAAAATTGTCTTTCCCTCCACACAAAATTAAGACAATGAAATCCATTTCCTTCATTCTTCTGGAGGAAGTTATTGCTCTAAAACACTTACACTGAGAGAAAAAGTAATGACAAATTCAAATAGCTAATCTCTGTGGAGAAATAATTCCATAATGAATGCTGAGAGCAAACACTTTGCAGTAACAACTTCTCTAAACCATTGTAAAGAAACCATCACTGGTGCAAACCACTTGCAAGCAACAGCTTTGCTATAGAGGCTAAACTGTGCTTAACTGAGCTGGCTCAGAGCAGGCTGCCAGGAAAGCTCAGAGTGATGCAGCAGAATGCAAACTCTGTAAAGAACAAGCCTCCTTTCCTCTGACATGCAGCTGTGATCTCCAAACCCAAACATCCCGCATCCACTGCGGCTCACGGAACTCAGGAAACTGGGAATTTCAGCTGCAAAAGTCCTAGGTGACAACATCTTCTACGTGGTTTTGGACACTGAACAAGAGGCCAAAGTCGAGTCCTCTTTGGTATCCACAAATCTAACTCGCACCAAAATCGTTATTTAAACGTATTTGTAATTACTTTTTCTGTTGAGATATTAATCTTTTTCATGTTATTTACTAGCATATTGCTAAATTCATTGATGCCTGCAGACTGTTACAGAAATCAATATTTAATAATTTTCAGAATAATGCATCCTTTTCATAGGATCAGTTCTAGAGAGCTCCCTGCAACAAGTATTTAATCTCTGGTGCCCACAGATCATAATTCAGCTACCATATCACTGGCAAAAGTATTTTTAATCAAAAATTGCTCTGCCTAAATATTCAGAAAATCATCCTATTGTTAGACAGACAAAAACAGTCTTTCAGCAACAAATTATGTTTCTTGGCTCAGAGACAAAATACTGCTGATTCATCACCTACTCACGTATGACTGTAGATAGAAAACTTGCATTGGAGTCCAGACCACTGCAAACCTCACTCCAAATGCCAACATCTCTGAAGTATGACTCAAGGCTCGAGACAGGGTTGGACAGGGTTGGCTTAGTATGAAAGCTTATATGGGGAAAGTATCAAGAGACTACTTCATACTTTCATTTGTTTAATAGGAAATGGCTTTATTCAACTTGAATTTTGGTAATCTGAATACTAGTTCTGAATATCTAACAACTGCAGGAGAGAAGATAAGTGGAGAAGTTCCTTCCAAAAAATGCGAAGAAAGGGGTAAACACTCATGAAAAAGTTACACAATTTACATTACCAGAAGTAAACCATAACTGGGATTAAGGCTTAGAGACCTAGTCAAGCATCAGATGAAATAAAAAAACAACACAGCTTCATCTCTGCTACCAATACAAAACTCCCTTTCCAAAAAAACAAGCAAACCTTGACAAATGAGAGCCTCTCGGCAGGCAGGCTGTTAGGTGGATTACATTTGGTTTAAAATGGCACATAATGCCAAAATTGCACTTTAGCAGGGCTAAGCTTTGAGACCCCTTCATCAAGAAACAGAGAAAATCTTGGTATCATAAATGTCTCAGGCTGGGACAAAAGAACAACACTGTAGGTGGACACACTCCGTGCCTCAAGATTCAGTTCTACATTGTGATTTCTTCAGAAACAAAGCTGGTTTAAGACATTCCCATATATCCCTTGAAGGCTGAAGCAAAAATAAATAGGCCTGAAAACTAAAAAGTCACGCTGGAGTAGTGTGAAGTACAAGCAGCTGAAGAGCAAAAACCAACACAAGGCAAATAAGATCTACTCAAGTTATTTCTCTGCCTGTGAAATATCGCTGAGTGTTGAGACAGAGCAGGAGAAACACTGCAGCCTAACCATCACAAGGCGGGTGGATCAGAAAGGCTCCTGGATGCAAAAGTAGATGAGAACTTCTCCCACCACCAGCTATGGACCCTAGAGGGACCTTGTCCGAAACACTAGCAGGGATGGGGAAGGGCATTCTGTGGCTCCAGAAGCAGGTGTTTCTGTGTCTGCTGAGCATCATCTCTTTTGGAATTGCAATGGCATTTTTTTTTGTGGTGCAGACTGTAAGGGAAAACAGGACTTGGCTCTTTTGCAGAAGATAAAATACATAAAATACAAAACACAGCAGCTTTGGGTGGAGGAGTGTAATTCCAGGTGCTTGGATGTGTGCAAAACCCCCAGCACCTAAAACAAAATACGTGACTTTTCCACTCGCCAACACCAGTTTTATACCACCGCAGCTCGAACATCAATTGAGCTATCTCAGTTTTGCATTGCTGAGAGCACAGAATCAAACCACTAGTTAAAAACTTAAGTGACAAAGATCATCATTATAAAACATAATTGCTATTTGTGGAGGGATTTAGAAAACAGCTGTTTAAAATGAAACTGAAAGAAAATGGAATTTAAAGCAAACAAAATGAGGCATTTGGCACATAAAAATTGTACTACAGCTTTCACATTGATAGGCAATGAACTGGGATGTACTAACAACGACATTCATTTGCAGGGGAACAGGTCAATGAATGGACCACTTTGCATCTTTCCCTGTGGAAATGGCACATACTAAAACAGGGAAAAAAGATCAGGAAAAAGAAGACTCAAGTGCGAGTTTTATACTTCAACAGCCAAGATCAAGATGTACGAGAATGGAAAAGGTACACGTTTTCTTCCCCAAAGGCACCACTGATTTTGGGTGCCTAACTTGGCATACCTGAAGAGCCAAATTTTCAGGCAGTACTAAGTTCTTTTAGCTGAATATATGCTCAGTTAAAGCACTTGGTATCCAGTAGGTACCAAAAAAATCACAATTTACTTCAGAGAAATCTCAGCCAGAGGATTTCAAAGGAAAGCACCAAATTGTATCACAGTACTGCCTGACAGCTGTTCATATTGTACTGCCAACCAGAACCCCCATGTAGCTGATGTCAAAAAAAGACCATTATTCATCTGCTTTTATTCAGGCTGTTTCTGTACACAGAACAAAACATCGTCCATGCTCAGTTTTTTCTTCCCCCCGCCCATATACTTGGCCCATTTTCCTATATTTTTAACAGACCACAAAAACGCACATAGAAGTCAACAGGAACAAGTAATTTCTAATTCGCTTTTTAAACTCATCTGAATTCAGAATTGATGCTACACTTCTGAAGAGTACCAATATCCTGGTTTCTGTATGTTTCCACACTGGATGTTACTACAGCATGAAGAAGTGATAGCCATAGGAGGAGCATTTCCTTTCCTCTGTGTGTGTGTTATGACTACTAACTTCAGCAGGGGAAGTAACCCTTTAGGTTTTACCCTCCCCCCTTTATTATCCCATCCATCCTTGCCACCTACTGTGTCCTTCCTTGACATCCTTATCCTGCATTTGGCAATGAATAGACAAAAACACTATCCTTACACAAAGCCAAAGAAATGTTTTGGTTTTTTTTTTTTTTTTAAATCAGCCTGTATTGCAAACACCTACTAAGCCAAGCGGTTGGCTTTTTTCCTCCCCTTGAGCTTTAGTACTTTCTCTTCAAAATAAAGGGCTATGTAGCACAAGTTGTGCACAAGTGATGTCTTAAACCCCTGTGGGGGCTTTATCGTATGAGTTCATCTATTCTCAATTGAGTACACCACAGGTTGCCAGTCCCAAAGGCCACGTAAGGTTCCCGAGCCTCCTTTTCCCTCCCTGTCTGCTCCCCCTAAGAACAGGGGCTCGGAGGCACCTTCCTGGCACAGACCTTCCCACAGGTGCCTGCCAGCTCCCTGCCACCTTCTTTGCCTACTGGCCTGTAAGGACCAGGCGGTCCTTAACCTAGGACTGGATGAGCAGTGACATCCAGGGCTTCCCCAGTTCTGCTTCAAGGGACAGAGCTGCATGGCTTCACCTGCACTCCCGGGGCACCATCAGATGTACATCATCTCTAGGACTGGCTTGTACAGCATGCACAGCAACACAAACCCAACCTCTAAGCCCTAACAAATATAAGTGTTAAATAAAATTTAGTTCTCGCCCAGAGACAGAAAAAGAAACAAAGAAGAATGGCTTCCACCATTGGAGACCCAATAGCACACAGAATTATCACAGATGTCCATGTTAGTTAAACAATGAATTTAAAAGTTATTTGATATGCAGATTAGTCTAAGCTTGCCAACTTGATATAAATACAGTTTCTCCCAGCCTAGCTCTTCTTTGATAAACCATCATAGCCTATCATGCATGCAGGTATTTTCACACATTTTAAAATATGGATTATTGACTAGAGGAACTACTAATTTAAAGTCTGCTAGAGTCTCCCTTATGTCAATTCATTTCTCTTGCTAATCTCTTAACACAGTCCTTTAAATTAAGCGATAAACATATTTAAAAAGAACCACAAATCCGAAACCACTTGCAAAGCATGAGTAACACACTGATTTTATAACTCTATTTCCTTGGCTATTTAAAAAACAAAAAATACCTGCCAGTAGAGCTGAGTTAACATTATGGGCCAATTGCACACATAGTTTAATTTTACAAGGCTATAAAAAAGCTCTATCAGTCTCCTCCCAATCTGAGCTGCATTCTCACCTCTAAAAAACAGAGTTCAGTTCAGTTTTCCAGCAACAGTTCAGTTGTGACCAAAGTCATTGCAATATATGAATTTAACAGTAGTTTGCTTCTTTAACTACCATGAGGCTGGAGAATGCAGTGATCCTGTTTCGCTTGAATTTCTGTATGGGTTAAGTGTCTTTTCGATGCAGCGGTGGATGCAGGACAACAGAGGTCCCAGCGAGGGATCACAAGATCATCATAGCTCTGGGGCGCTTCAGGATCAGCCTTCATCAATAGCCATATTTTGGCACAAGAGAAGAGTGACCAGCCTCAATTCCCTTTTCTGCTAGAAGCTGATAACTGATTTCTCTTTTGGATGAAAACAACAACAGTAAAGACTCCACAAGCAAAGATGCTCTGCACTCTCTAGTGGCTACTGTTAGCTTCAAGGCACAATTCAAGGGATAGGTTGTAAGTTTTAAGGCTCCTCACCTTAACATTTTTTTCCTGAGATTTAATTTGTTCCTTCAGGGCCCAAAACCCCAGTTAAGATCCACTAGGCTGGACCAATGAGACCCTTTCAGACTCCATCACTAAAGAATGGCAGCAAGTAAGCACCTCTCACTCTGAAGTCTCCTACTAAGGAAAGTTAAGAGGCAGCATGACCTGGGTATTTTGCTATGAACATGGAGACAAGACACCCCTCTCACACCACACATGCCCCTGCACATCAGCCTCAGCTGACCCAGCTGATAAACGGGAATTTCATCATTCAGCTTACAGACACCAGATGTGATGCTGGTACAACCTTTTCCGTAGCACCGTATGGGACCACAGAGCCTGCCTGGCCTCCCTGTGCTGGCCCAAAACATCAGCTGAGCCGGGGCAGCTTGCTCCCACTGCTGGGTTTGTTAGCACTTCCACCAAAAAAAAAAAAAATTATCCAATGCCAACTGATGACAAAGCACCTCAGCCTTGTCTCTCCAGCTTATTAATTCCAGCTGCATTGTCTCAGATGGAATTATATTATAGTATGTCACTGTCATTGTCACTGTCATAGCATTCAAATTATGTTAAGTATGGCATAAAACAAGCAAAAGCACAAAAGCAGCAGTGAAACTCAGTATCATCCTATCAGTTTTTCTGTCACTGGCAATCACAACCAAGTGTTCATATCAGTCAAGCCACATAGTGCAGTTCTTACTTCAGCGCAGTACGTATCTACTGTGTTTCAGAGATACCTTCCTTTCTTACAGTGTATGAGACTAAGATATTGCTGCTACATATTCCAACAATTTATGGAGTCCATGATGAACCACTGCATCGTTTTTCAAGGACCAAGAACTCTACATGCTTGGTCAATAAAACATACTAAGTAATAACTCATCCCAAAAAAATGGTGATGGCAACTCCAGAACTGCAGCTCTATTAACTCTTTTTTTTTGTATGGATAAGTTTAGCTGAAGGCAATATTAGTGACAAATTGCAGCCTGGGGAAATTTTCAGATCAAGGTAATAATGCCATGAGGCAGAATGATTTGCTTTAGTGTTGCTATATAATGCTGCCAGTTCTTCCAATGGGACACTAATTGCAGCCAGAGGCCACCTTGCTTAAAAAATATCTAAAGAAATATTTTAGCACTAAAACTGTCTGGAGTAACAAAAAAATAAAGCATCCTTCCCAAGAAGGGGCAGTGGGAAAGTGAAATCAGGTACAGAGTTCAACAACTAAATGATTCATGGCTGGGTGACAAGCTAGTGCTTGTCAGCTGAAGCAGCTGGTCCCATGCTAACACTGTCAGCTGCTGAGCAGAACCACGTAGGTGGGAAGGGACCTCTGGAGGTCTCTAATCCAATTTCCTGCTAAAAAAGCTCAGGACGCTGTCCAGCAAGTCCTGAACATCAACAATGGAGATGTTACCCCTTCTCCAGAGTTTAACCACCCTCATGGCAATTTTTTCCCCTTTTATTTGGCCAGAGTTTCTCATGTTCCAACTTGTGTCTATTGCCCCTTCTCCTGTCCCAGTGCACCTCTGAGAAAAGCCTGGTCCATGCTCCAGCCCCAACCACCTCAGTGGCCTTACGACTTGCTCCTGTATGCCACTGTCCTTGGGCTGGGGAGCCCAAACCAGACACCTAGCACTCAGTCTCACGAGCGCTGTGCAAAGGGACAGGATCCCTCCCTTTGCCCTGCCCTCCGCACTCCTGCTAACACAGCCCGGGATGCAGTCTGCCTTTGCTGCCTGGATGCACTACTGGCTCCTGGGCAACTTCTTGTCCACCTGGAACCCCAGAGGTTGGTCTTTTTTGCAAAGCTGCTTATTAAGCAGTCAGCTCCCAGTCTGTACCATTGCAAGGGGTTATTCCACCCCAGATGCAGGCCTTTGCACTAGCCTTTACTGAGCTTCCTGAGGCTCCTCTCAGCTCATTTCTCCAGCCCACCTCGGTCCCTCTGAACAGCAGTGCTGCCCTCCAGCATGTTCACTGGTATGCCCAATTTGGTATTGTCTGCACACTTGCTGGTGGTGTGCTCCATCCCATCATTCAAGCCTTCAATAAGATGTGAAACAGTACTGGCCCAAAAGCTGATCCCAGAGGAACACCACTAACAACCAGACACCAATTTGAGTTCAGTTGCCCAAACAATTTTCCAGTCACATTATCACTCACTTATCCAGCCTATCTCTAACCAACTTGGCTATAAGGATATAGGGATTTTCCTTTAGTGATAGATAAACACAGGCACATTCTCTGCCCCTATCTGCCTTTCTCAAAGCTCTTTAATTACATGTCTCTGCCTCCTTCTGGGATGGGATACTCCACACTGCTTTGAAAGGGAACCACCAGCAGGATCTGAGGGGACTGCGGAGGTGGAAAGTGCCTGTCCCAGAGCAGGCGGAACTGAACTAGCCAGTAACAGCAGGCATCAGATGAGCAAAAGACCATCTGATGCCGCAGACAGTTGCAGGGAAGGAGAAACAGAGGAGATTGTTTTGATCATATTCATTCTTTGCGATTTAAAGCAGTTTAGCTCCTGCAGAGGCTTCTTTCTTTCTTTCTACAGCATGAGGAAGAGTCACTCCATACATTTCTAGCCTCTCCAACCTCCCTAAATTAACTCTCCCACAGGTACCCATTCATCCCTTCTCCTGTCACCAACCACAAACTTCGACCCTGCCCTGCAGCTGCTTCCTGGCTCTGGATAGACCTTGTCCGTCTTCCAGATAGGATCTGGAAGCCAAGCCCGACTGCTTCTGGAGGGGGGTAAAACGTCCAGCAGCAGCACAACAGGGATGACCAGGGAAGTTAGGAGAGCAATTCCTTACCCAAGACAACTGGTCCGCTTCCTGCTCCAACAGGAGACCACACAAAGGATCCAAAGACAAGTAATTTATATTTAACTTTTTTCCAATTCTAAAATTGATTTGAATCTGCCTTAGAAATATCAATATATATTATCTTGCACAATTTGATTGCTCTTGCTTCTACAGCGCCCACCTGGCCAGAGCCCTTCACTTTCTTAAGAAGGATCAGGAACCCAGCTACAAGTAGACACTGTCTAAAAGCAGCTTTGAAGCCATTTGACCTCTATAATTCTTCCTTATTTTACACAGATGACAAGGGTTGTACCTTCTCTGCCTCATTTTTGCAAATGAGTACCTGATCCACTGTTTCCAACAGGTTTTACTAACCACTGTAGCAAACCATGTTTTATGTGATAAATGTCAGCAAATGAACTGAAAACCAATTGCCTACAGTAGTTCAGAAGCAAAATGACATGGCAGCCTACCCCCTCCTTCTGTAGAGTGAATCATTAAAAAAAGGCAGGAATAAAATTCTTTGTTCCTGCCACATAGCACAGGGTGGGCAGCACATGCTGTCACTGACAGTTTCTTTGCTTTCTTAGTGCTTATTCTTTCCTTGCGACGAAATGTGAGAAGGAAAAATGGTATCTCAATCACCAAAAGTTTTTTGATTTCATTTTTAAATTCTTTTCTCAGTAGCTACTCTCCTACTCTACAGAAAATATATAACAACAACCAAATCACCCCATTTGTAAGACGGTATCCACTGCTGTTCCAGTAATTGTAAGGAGAGGTTCCCATGTACACAGCCGGAAGAAACAAAATACAACAGCTTTTTCCAATTTCTATAACCTTCAATGTACCAGGCTTCAAACCAACACAGCCTTGTCCCAGAACAACAACCATAAGTAGTAAGTATTCTGGATTTTAAAGGTGATCTAGGCAGTCCTGCTAAGAGGAACAAAACGCTTTAAACGTATTGTGCTGAACATCCTCACACACAAGGAAAATGTGGTTTTCCTAGTACAGCTCATTCTCCCTGCAGGCTGTGAAACTCTACCCATCCCAGCGTAGCAGATTTCACTGTGCACGGCACCGCGGCAGGCACTATGCTCCTGACATTACACCACCAAAAGACCAAACTAGAGACATCTAGAGAGAAGAAATAAATCTTTCAATCAACATAACCCAACCCGTGGGGCTTTAAAGCCAGTTCTTGCTCCATCGTTCAGCTTACCGATATCCGGGCACCAAGGGGGAAGCAGTAGTTCAGGGCAGGGCAGGACTCTCAGACCGGGTCAGAAAGCCAGCTCAGACCAGCCAAGTATCACTGCTGTGCTCCTGACCCTGCTCATCATACAGCACAGAGGCTATATATCGTTTGAGCCTGCAGGTGACCTTCGTATTAAATCCATCCTTACTGCCTCCACTTTTTCTTATTTGAACAACCACCATCAAAAATTGAGTACTCTGGATCATTCAGCTCCCTGCCTGTGTGAACCTCCAGGTCTCCTGCATTTAGGTGCTGGAGCCCCATATATAATTCAATATGTTACCAGATCTGCTCTCCTCTGCAATATTAGTATGTCAGCTCCCGTGTTAGTTCTCACCAATCTGACTACCATGCATGTAAAATGTCTAAAGTAACTGTGGCTGGAACAACAACACAAAACATTAAGTAATTTAAGAGGGGAAAAAAAAGCATTGGCTTTGACTGGCAGTGTTGTTCAGAGCACATGGCAGTAAGCGTGTTTTACACCTCTAATGTACAATCCAGCAAGATAACTGCTAAGGTTGGAAACTGAAGCATTCAAAGTTAAAAAGTCCAGAATTTAAGCTGCCTGACCAACGCTAATTTGACCATCCCATGTGTATAAGTTCTAGAATTATGTGACCAAAATATTTCCCTTCATAATCTGTCTCACAAGCACAGAATGGCTGGTGCTCACTCCACAAGCTATTTCTTTTCCTTTTAAATTGCATATTCTATCTATTCTTCAGAGGGAAGCCATGGACTTATTTGCCATATATCATTCAAATCCCATTCTGAAGACAGAATTTTTATCTTCCACATAAACAAGTTATCTTTCCTAATGACCCATGTGAGATGAGATGATAGTATTATTGTCATTTTACAAATGGGAAATGAAAGCAAAGAGATGAAAGTAAAATGCTCGCATTTCTTTTGGATGCCTTAACCGAGACTTCTGAGATCCGATTTTCAAAGAATTTAAAAATTACTATAAAGCACTTCATGGATACATCTACCCAGTGCAAATCAACAACTTGCAGAGATGCCATAGGTAGTTTTCATTGAGTTAGTTCCTGAGCCAACATAGCCACAGCATGCTGCCTCAGCTGGCCAGCTCTAGTGGAAGAAACCAGGCAGCTGGCCCAGGTTGCATTAACACACACCGCTCTACTGACTCTAGGATCCAGCCTAATACTTCAGCAGAGCAGTGCGCTGCAAGGACCTACTACACCACCTGGGGTTAAATCTGACATTTCTAGATGATGCTGCCTGCACCGCTGACATTCTTGAGGGGCTCCAAGCAGGGGTCCCACCAAGTTCAGTAACAGCTAGGAACACTCAACATTTCCAGAAGTCAGATCTCTGAGCATCAAATTGGGCACACAAAAAATGTGAACATCCCATCAGCGGCCCACCATGGAAAGTCTAGTTTAAGTAACTTGCCACAGGAAACTTGAGACCCCAAAGGCAGAGGAGTATTGCAGCTCTCCAGGACAAAGCTCCACTGCCTCGGCTATTAATTCCTCTTCCAACAATTCTCCCACTCTTACTGCTACTTCTTCACATTCATTCAACCACTTTCTTCACCACAGGTCTGACTCAGAAACAAGACACTGCACTCTGAATGATACAATAGTTCTAGGATAAAATATCCTAATAAACATACTTAAAGTAATACTACTAATGCTACACTGCATCATCTTACTCCAATTTAGACTATTAATTTCTTTGTTTTTTTAAAAAGATACTTTCGAAAATTCCTCCTGCAGCAGCAGAGATATCCATTCCTTATCTGCAGGATCAGAATTTTGGGTCAACAGACTAACTAGCAGCAGTAGTAGGTTGTCTGCAGGACTACTGGTTGTGCACTGGATCATCACTGGAGGGCGATGACATTTTCCTGCAGGTAGGAGATTTCTCAGAATCCTGCAAAGAACAAGACAGTGATTCAAGTCTCTAGAGAGACTCATCTTCCCATTCACAGCTCCCTGTCCTAACTCTCCTCTCCAGTCTTGACCTTTCTGTCCATATTCAGCCCCTCCTGCCGCAGCCTCTCTCCAGTGTCTCACTCAGTCTCTTTTCACCCAGATAGTCTGAATTTTTTCACACCACCAGAGCCACCTTGCCTCCCCACTGCCTTCATGCAGGCCTCTTGTCCAGGGGTCTCTTCCAGCCCCTGACTTCACTGAATGAGAGCCAGAGCAAAGAGGCTCTTCACTGTCCATCCTACCTCTTTCCTCTGCCTGTCCAGAGCCCTACTTCTGCTCCCAGCCCGCAGCTCCTAACACAGTCAGTCCATGCTCCCCGTGTTCTTCAATGAATAATGTTAGACTGGCTTAG
The DNA here is from genome assembly GCF_000690835.1 of Fulmarus glacialis. Lineage (NCBI taxonomy): Eukaryota > Metazoa > Chordata > Aves > Procellariiformes > Procellariidae > Fulmarus > Fulmarus glacialis. The sequence continues at coordinate 48,400 of NW_009214844.1, forward strand.
TAAAAGCAAGTTAAAGACAGGAAGAGAGGAAAACCTTTAATACTTTAAAAGGGCAAAGCATTTGCTATTTTTATGCAAAGTGCTGTGGCAAGCATAATTATGCAAATTCAAAAAAACTTGTCATAATAGACCTTTTCAAAACATATGTGTCCATGGGTCTAACATATAATTCATTGGTGAACTCTGAAATTTATTAAAGATCAGCAGTTCTAGAACTTCTTCTCATTTCATCATTAAAGAACTTATTTAAGATGCACCCAGCAGCAATCATCAATGAAAAACAAACTTGCTTAAAAACAGGTAAAAATTTTGATGCATTGGGTTAGAAAAACCTGTACCTTTAAGAAGTTCTGTAAAAGGAATAGAAAAATAATTGTTCTTGCTACAGAATCTAATCAGCTTACTTGTTGTTCTGAAAATTCAACAATGCCAGAATCCAAAGATTCTGGTCATCTGAAACCTTGTAAGCAGAGTTAGTAAATGGTCAGGAGTCACTACTGATTCAAACTAAGTTTATTCTGGCAGTGTGTGGAGTAAGTCTAAAATCTCATTGTGTTTAGATCCTTTTGGGGCTTGGCTTCTACCCTATTGCTCCAAGAACTGTGTCACAGACCTTTGTATTCCTTGGGGGAAGATTGTTCTCCACCCTTCCGATCTCATCCACAGCAACACAGTCTCTCCCCACCTTGAAAACTGGTTTGTGCTACAATCTTTCTATGAAGAGCTCACACAGAGCCTGGCATAACACCTAGTAAAATGAATCTCCATGAAGATTTCTGTGGAGTCAAGACTGGCCAAGGAGGGATTTCAGACAGAACATGCACAGGAAGAAAAAACAAAAAACAAAAAAAGAAAAAAACAACTACATTTTCACAAATACTCACAAGCCCCCCTCTTGAACTTTATGCTGCATTATTTTTTATGCCGGGTCCACTTGAGAAATTTCAAGTATTTTTTACTTTCAAGAAACTGAAACACGATGACAAATAGGCAAAGCTGTCCTTAATTAGAATGGTAGTTACAACATGAAATACTGATCCTGTTCCATGACAGAAATGACAGAATTATGGCTTTTACCAAGGGAATGAAGCAACGAACATAAAAAAAGCTGAGGGCCAGATCAAACAGAATTAGTTGCCAGAGCATCAGAGAAGATAATGAATCTACGACAATTTATACCAATGAAGGCAGCTTGTCCTTGAAGCTCAAGGTCATTTTTTCAGAAAAGAACAAATCTTTTTTCTGGAATTTGCATGCAGTACAAGCCTTTGCTTTCTGAATTAATCTTCTGCACAGCAGCATCACGGACTATAGCATGAATGTGATTTTTTTCCATTGGTACCTACACTCTGAGAAATGTGTAGGTTCAACTGCTTCTTGTACAACAGATGGAAGGACATCATAAAATATCAGATGGTCCTGTAGCAGGCTTTTTGAAATTCAAATAAGGCTACATATCCTTCACCCCTGCCATACAAGACTATAAACAGGGTTGATTACACAAATACTATGTACTAGTACAGGTCTGTGTCAAATCAGTAATGTGACACAGTGTCAAGCTTAGCAGCAGGGTTTTAACTGTTTATTTTCATTTAGTGCCTGCCTGCAGTGTCTGTCACCACGAGGAACATTCCATGAAGTCCCAAACAACCAGCACAAGGTCACCAAATATAGCCCGGCACACAGCAGCTGGAATTATCCTGCCATAGTTATTCCATTTTCATCCAAGACGGTCAGCAACATACGATCCATTTGTGATGATAATGCAATACCATAGCAATTATTCAGTAACCAGCTGAATAACTTGTATTAGATAACACACTTCACTTTTGCTGCTCTGCCTTCACATACGTTCCAGGAGGTAGTGCTGTCACTTGGACAGAAATGGACCAAAAACTCTCACACGGTGTTTGTGCACTGAATATACTGGTTGATCTTACCGTTTAACATGCCTATGCAGATAAAATACTTCATCACATTAGGAGGACTTCATGCAAGAAGTGCACAAGCCCACAAGTGCATGCATATGACGCAAACTGAAGACTCAAATTTCATGCAAAGTAACTAGTAAATGCAAGCTTAACATTTTTGAAAATTCAAAGCCTATCAGTTCCTAATGCTCCCAATCTGAATGTACTTGTTCTGAAAAGAACAGAAGCTCTTTAGTGCTGTGCATTAATTCAAACCATGGGCTATTACTCACAGAGAATAACCATGTTGTGTCACCCATCTGTAACAGCCATCTGGGACAGATGTTTTAAATGGAAACTGCCACAAGATTTAGGGTCCACAATCAACTTATCTTACAACTTGATCATTTACCCCTTGAATGTCCCGATAAGAAATTATGGAATCCCATGTGACTGAAGGAAGCAATACATATACTGTACTTTGGCTTCCTTCCCTGATAAATGAACAGTCCAGAAAGCAGAGCAATGCTATGCCCATCCTATCCCATCCCACCCAATCACTGCTGCTTGGAGAGCTAAAGCTCACCTGAATTTTTTATGGGCATGGAATTGACCATACATTATGTATGCAAAGTCAGACAGACTATTTGTTTGCTCCTATTTACTTGCTACCAAGGACCTTAGTTCCTTAAGCCAAATAAATTCCCTTTAAAACGTGTTAATGATCAACAAGTATAAATACTTTTCAAAAAATTCTGAAACAAAATCGTTAGCTATTCACACCCAACTTCTATGAATTTCTCTGCATGTCCTTCTGGCAGAGAGCTGCATTATTTATTTGCTGTCACACTCAGTAAATTGATCTACTGGCATTTAAAGGTGTCATCTTTATTCATTACAATTTCAATGATCACTTCAGCACCGCCAGCATTGTACCAATGACCTGAGTTCTGACTACAACTTTTAACCTCTACTAATCACAAAACCTGCAAGATTGAATTCCACATATAAAGCAGTATATGAAGAGAACCAAAGGACTAGGCTGCTTTGCTTCAAAGTTCATTGATCTCTATATGGTAACAATTTGATGCGAAAGTTAATTTAATGACTCTTAAGTGCAACATACATTTTTTCGAGCTCAAGGTAAAATATCAGAATTGGTGACACTGCAATGCAGAATTAAAGTAAATGGGCTTCATAGACAAGAATGGGATTATATTATGCTCATAGTGATGAAAAACTACCCAATCGGTCACACATCACAACCACCGTCCTCACAGTTGCAAGAGGAATGTGACCGCATCCTCAGAGATAGACCACACTGCCCTGGAAAGTTTGGGGCAGATGATGCTTACCCTCAGCCACATCTTCTGCATACTCTCCCCAGTACACTTCCAAACTATTTTAGCCACAGTGCCAGAGACCAAAATTCCATTTCTGCCCTGAGATATTTCAGGCTGGCAAATAACAGCAGTCCCCCAGCCCCTCGCCAGTTGAATAGGGGAACCGATTAAAAATGAGCAGTACTAATACAGCTTGGAAAATGTACCAAAACACAAGACATTCAAGATGCTCTAGGCTATGTTCTAGCACACTCTAACTGATACATGCAAGAGGTTTTAAAGAAAAGACATAATGAACATCCAAGCTCCCTAGCAATGCACAAGCTGTTGCACGCTGCCGTGCTGTAATTGTCCCCGACTGGCACGCTCTAGCACGGCCTCGCAGGCAAACAGCTCCATAACCACTGAAGCGCTTCTGCGGAGAAAATGACCACCAGCATACTTCTCATGCAACACTCTGCAAGCCAGGGAGTGCTCAAAAAGACACAACAGCATCTTGGGAAAGAAAGGACATACATGTAGAGGTCAAGAGCGAACACGAGCATGCACAGGTACTTCAACTGGAAATGAACACCAGCTGAAATAACGTCTCCTCCCATTCACTGACACCCCTGGGCGGCACAGGAACTAAACACAGCGGTGACCTCTGCGATTCACAGCCACACATGTATATAACCACAGCCAAGTCAAACCACAGGAAAAGTTAGAATTTTGATCATGCCTCACTAGAGAAAAACATAATTAAAACTATTACTCTTGGAAAAGTTCCAGCTCTATGAATCTGACAAAGACATTTATGATGATAAAAGAATAATAATGTCCAGTAAAATCCCTATACATAAAAGCACTAAAAGAGTTTTATAGTCCGAAATCCAAGGGAAGAACATTTTAAACAAGTTAATGTGCAACTTCCTATAGAAAAGGAGTAGCATGACTTTTCCATTTCATAAACTGAAGTTTAACTTCACAGCTATCTGTATCCTATCACACTTTTCCTGACAGACTAAACATCTCTTGTTTTATTACAGGTCAGAGCAACTTATCTCGCAGGATATTTTTGATGAAAATGAACTCTAGGCTTCAAAAACAGCACAATGTCCTTTCTGTGGTAGCTAATTTTTGACACATCGATCCACTTTGTATTTCTATCCTTTGAAGGATGCCTAACATGAGAAGAAATTCGTAACACCATCCACCAACGTGGATGCATTACAGTAAGATATATTGACATGCTTGCTCTTTTTATTGATCCATGCAGCAGGTTGTTATTTGAGGTAACATTAACAGAAATGTCACATTACTTAAAGAGAAAAAATTATTTCACAGTTTTTGGAAAAAACATTTGGCAGAGTGCTGCCATCTGCACCAATATTTGAAAACCAAGCCATTCAAATATACATAATTTACTTAATCTTATCAAGATATTTGAAAATTAGAGGCTTTTTATTATGTTTTCCAAAGAAGCACCACTTTGCATATCGAGTATTCCATCCATCTGGAAAACTGACACTTGAAACAACCTTGCCTTTTCAAGTCCATACCACCTTGTTATATCGGGCTCTTCGTACATACTGAGCATATGACTTCTGGAAGCTGCTTTTGGGAAATAAGGGTAAGGGGAAACAAAAACTACAAAGATTGCTCAAATTATGTCAATAAGAATTCTAAGTCTCTCGACAATATGTATACTGAAGTGTTGTGAAGCTTCCTGCAGTTTTTCCTGTTTATTTTAGAATCAGGCACAAGAGAGCAGCTTAGAGGAACCCCTTTTCTTGAATAGGTTCGAGAACTTCAAGAGGTTAAGAATTTCACAGCTGATTATGCTGACAAACAACTCCAATTTTGGACCAGTCCAAGCAGTAAGTGACAAAAGAAAAGAATTTCCAACACACACGCACTGGGGCTGGAGCCTGTTTGGGACTGCACCTGTTAGAGCCCAGAAACTGGAGATGGAGACTGTGGCCACTCATAATTTATTTAAAGAAAACATCTTCTGCCACCCTGCCTCTGTCCCTCTCAGTGATCACCCTTGTTTTGAAGGGGTGTCCCTTGTTTCATGTATTTGCTGTTTAAGCCTGGGAAAGGTGGCATGAAGACTCCACAGACTTTGACTAAGCAACATAGCTGCCCACTAAACCTTCTTGACTATAGCACTTTACCTAATCACAATGTTTAAAATACAAAAAGATTCTTCCTTTCCATTTTATCCTGAGCCTCCACTGAACAGCACACCTGAAGCAGACATCCAGAAAGGGAGCAGCGTGCAAGAAAGAAAACTCCTGGAATGACTCTTTAACAGCGCAGTCAAAACCAAATAGGCTTTATTAGAGTATCGTTATGCTTTACTGTAACAGATCAGTGACATAGTCAACGTAAGGCTTTGGAAAAAGGTAGTTGCAAAGTCCTTCTACACAGCCTGGAAGTTTCTCGTACCAGCCCACCAGTCCTTTCCGGACATTTGCTAAGCTCTGGAAGACTATGAAGTACAGGCTTCAGAGGACTGTGCTGTGTTCTGAGCTGCTGAGCAAACCATAGGAGGGGGACTGTGAAGCAGAAATGAAAAGCTGACTTAGCCATTTGCTCTAGAAAAACAGTAATTTACCAGGGAAGTGTTCTAAACAGCTGAACCTTATCAAGAGGCTGGATGTGAACCGTTCATCCAAGGAATGCTCAGTAATGAAAGATTAACATGCACTTTACTTTAGGGGTTTTGAACATAAGACTATCGCCCACCTTCAAATCTACTTTTCTGAATTTCTTTGTGCACGGTATTTACAATGCCCACTTCTGATCTTAAGGTAGCAGCAGAAAGAATACCTTCTTTGAGTAAACAGATTTGGACAGACTGCAGGAATTTGCCAAATATTGATTTTGTTAGGGCTGAGCTTAAAATCTTGTTTCAGTTTCACATAGAATGAACTTTCACAAACTTACTTCATTGTAAAACAAATGTATTATTGTTTTAAAACAAGTGAATTGTACTACTTCAAATAATAAACTGAAACATTTATGATAATTGAGTATTTGAGAGCAGCAGAAATATATACTTAAGCGTAAAACAGCACACTAGGAAAAATTATGTTGCCCCAGGAGGCTCTGTCTGAACACATAAGGAAACACTTTTTTACTGTGAGGATGACTGAGCATGGAGCAGGTCGCCCAGAGAAGCTGTAGAGTCTCCATCCCTGGAGATACTCAAAAGCCATCTGGACATGGTCATGGGCAGCCTGCTCTAGGTGACTCTGCTTGAGCAGGGGGGTTGGACAAGGTAACCTCCAGAGGTGCCTTCCAACCTCAACCATTCTGTGCTTCTAAAATATTTCTCAAAATAAAGCCCCTTACTACCATCCAAAAAGGTAGTCAACTTGTATAATTTCTGGAACTAATGAATGCTAGCATCAGATGTGCTCTGGCTCTCCTGGAGAGATAAATCAGACCTCTTCAGTTCTCACTGACAACCCGCTCAGGCAAGGTCACAGGCAGACACTCTGCCTGGCTGGCCCAGATGTGGTTACTGGTAGTATACAACAGCAGTCAGCGAACTGATCTAGAATGTTTTATTCTACAAGCCTTCTCTTCAGTGGCACTTTCAGTCAGGTCTCTCCCCACTCCCTGTCTACCAGTTTTTACAAAACTTAGTCTAATACCTTTGTGTCTATGTTCTATCAAACACAGAAGAAACCATTTGGTGAATACAAGTTATAAGTAAAGAAACTGACAATTCAATATATAAGCCCTTATTCCTGTTGGAAACCAAGTTAAAAACATGTTACAAGGAGTGCAGTCTTCTGCTGAACAATGTTTGTGTAAAGCATACTAAGCATCCAAGAATTACAGGAGAAGCATTACCTGCTTGTAGTTCTCCGGTTGTCTAACGAGATCTGTTTCAATGACAGAAAAATGTCCAAGGGTCTGGTCCATATGGGAGCCACTAGTGAATAAATGAATCTGGAATAGATTAATTTAAAAGTCAGTACAAGGACCAGATCATTAACAACATCATTAGCTACCATCTAACAGCTGCATGTATTGGAATGGTGATGTGAACCAGTGGTTATAAGCCCATTCCCGATGGACAAATACAAATGTAACTACTACAACCAATACAACAGACCTTTTTAAAACAGCCTGCAGGAAATGATGATCATGCACCACAATCATCTCACAAAATGGTCCACCTGGTATTGTTACCAGAACCACATGCAGGAATTGTTACTGCTGCCGCCACAATAAATCTGAAAGATTTCTCTTTTCATCCTGTTTTGAAGTCTTTTTCTTTACACTACACACGCTCTTGTGCATAGCATGAAAGGAGAAACCATTTACACAGGTATCAGAAGCCTTAACAGAGGTAAAGGATACCCTCAGAATAATTTTTGATTTCTTTCTTTAAAGCAGAAAATGCTACCTAGTTACAGTAAGTTTCTCTTTTGCTGCTGTATATTGCCAGCTTTCACTAACTGGGACCTTGTCCCAGCTGCGCTGGCGATGGTATCATCAATTACTTGACGAAGAAGCTTCCCAAGTTAGTCAAGGGAACAATAAAAAGCAATTCCTCCTATTCAGAGCTGATCCCTTTGTTACTGTAATAACTGCAGCTGCCAAACAAGATAGCAGTGCACATTTGTCAGACAATCACTCATATTTCATTAATATTTCTGCCAGAAGACAGAGAATGTTTCCTGCTTTTCTTCCTTTATTTTAATATGAACTTTATCATACACTTGGGTATTGACAACTATTTTAAAGTTGACAGGCACTGGGTAATTATCAACCCTTCCCTGAAACTTCAGAATATTTTAGCGTTCCTTTCCCAAAACTCACTTCTGCTGACAACCATCTGTCACATGTGCAGAGCTATGTGAGTTTAAAAATAAAAGAGCACCTCCCCACACAATGTTCTTCCTTTCTACTTGCCACTCCTCTCCCTGCTGCATTCTTGCGTAACTCTGGCTGCCAAACCTTTGGGCCTCCAGCACCAGGGATGAATTTCAGCCCCTCTTCAAAAGTATATTGCAGCAGCATCACTGGCTAAAGCCCAAAACAAATACTGTAAAGCTGTAACAAGAGAGGAATAAGGTGTTCCCCTGAGACCAGACTAGACAGATACTGGAATAATCCAGTATTTGTATTTTTACGATGTTATTGATAACCACAAAATACTGAAGATGAAACAAGGCTTAAAGAGGGAAACAGTACCAAGGTAAAAGAAGCAGGTGAGAGGGTGAGAGACAGAGCACGTGTAGCTGTTGCTGCATAGCACTGGAATGGACTGAGCTGGAGGCAGGTCGGATTTAACCTTACACTAACCTTTGCATGAGAGTACAGGCGCAGCCCCCCACTGAGCACCACTTCCTGGGAGTTTCCAGTACCAACTCCTAAACGCCCTTGAGCTTAGCCACCCTGCAAGGAGATCAGCTTGTCTAATTCATCTAAGAGAAGATGAAAAGGGGACTTGTTCATAGTTCACACACACTTGCACGAGAGGAAAAACTTCTACTGCATTAAAGAATGCGCTATTGAGATCTAATGGCAAATTCACTTTAGGAAAAAACAAAGATTTTCAAACCAAATATCTCAAGACAAAAAAGATATAATTAACCAATGTAGTAATTTACAGAGTAACGTGGTAGATTCCTCATGCCAAGATGCAGATGCACCTAACAATTGCAGTTTAGCTCACTCATAAATTACTGACAATGAGGTAATCACCCAGCACCAGTCTCTGCCCTCTGTTATTCAGAGATCAAGACTTTGTCCTTGTCCCTTTGCTCTTTTACTACAACGTCAGATACATAGATACAACCAATCCAATCCATTGCAATACATCTTATTTTATATTGTTTATCTTAGAGGAGGCATAAGAAACCACTCTGTTCATAGGAGGTATTTCCCAGTGCTGCTCTGCATTCTTACTGACAGAATACAACTCTTGCTCTTACAATTTCCAAGCATATTACAACCATTATTGTCATTTTACCATGATCTGATAGTCAGTTATGTTAAACTCTTCTTCTATCATCAAGAATTCTATTTAATGTAATTTTATTCCTACTAACTTATATCCTTAGTCCACAATCAGATGTTCAAACAAACAAAACCTGCTTAACAAAATTCACCTCTGAACCTGATCTAACCTTCCCTTATTTCAGGTGTGATTTCTGTCCTAGTCTTTAGTGGATGGAGGATACTGAAAATACCCACAGGAAATCCATCAGTTTTGCAGAAACTCACTTGTTCCGCTATTTCTTTTCACACGCTGATTGTGGCACAGTGCATTTAACAGACCCAAAAAACAATGCCAGTTTTAAACTATACAGGTTCCTACCTGTTTTTCTGAAACTATGTAAGGCTTCTCATTCACATTTTTTAGGGCAAAGTGGTAATTCAAAGCCTAACTAAAACCAGCTGCTCTCCCGTAAGAATTCAAGAGGGATCAAAAACCAGGCAGATAGATATTCCTCTGGCACTTGACAGAAAGAGGAAGAAACAGAATAGAAGGAACCAAGAGGCATGCCTTAACATGGTAATTTATCCTTCACACTTCCATATATTTGAATGTATATCAGGTAAATATGTACCACTAAGGATTTCGAGGGAATTATAATGGTATTACTGTATTATACTTTCAAAACAGGCCAACCTGTCCATGTTAAGAAGCCATTATAATGTTATTCAACAGCTCATAGCCTCAGGCTGCAAAATTCCTCAGCAACAGAGAGGTTAAGATTTCCCTGAGGAAGTCTTCCTCCTACAGCAGGACATGTGTGCGTCTGTAAGCTTCAACATGCCTTTTGGGAGCTGAAGTCACTGAAAAGCAGCTCATCAGAAGAACTAGCAAAGAGGAACAGCCAGTCACACGCCAACAAGCAATTCCCAACACATGACTAGCTGTAGCTCCAGGAAGGCTTCCCTCTTCAGTAACCTACACTGGTTACTACGTAACTTCACACCAACCAAGACAGAGTAGATAGAGGCCCCAGCAATCAGTTTCAGTTATCATTTGTGTACTTTAGAGAAAGAACAGCCATTTATTTTTGCCTCCTCATTTGTCTCCTCCTCCTATTTCCCTCCTACCTCTCCCTTACCCTTTCTTCAGGCAGTACAATACTATTTCATTAAGACATGAGTCATCACTTCTAACCTGGAAGTACATATCCCTGATCACCCAAGCAATTCAGAATTTTTTCACAAAACCATTTCGGAAAAGACCTTTAGAGGTCTTTAGTCCTACCTACTGCTCTAACCAGGACTATCACCAACATCAGTTTGTGGCCTTTTGTATATGAGTCTTGGAAACCTCCGAGGATGGGGACCATTCAGCGTCTCCGGTGACCTGCTACAATGCTGCCCGTCATCCCAGAGAAGCATCTTCTAATATGCCTGAACCTTCCAAGCTATAACCAGTGGCCCCTTCCCCTTTGTCTTCTGGTACTGCTGAGAAGACCATGGATTCATCTTTGTAACTACCATCCTTGTAACTGAACTACCATCAAATAACTGAAGGCAGCTATTAGGTGACCTCTCCCTCAGCCTCCTCTCCACCAGAGCAAACAAGCCCAACTCCCTCAACTTCTTCTTGGCAGTCATGCCCAATTTAGCTAGTCCTTGACTATCTTGGTAGCCTCTTCCTGGATCCTCTACGTACAATTCTTACTTCCAGTAGCAATATCCATACTTAAAAAATACAGAGTGGCAAAGCAGTCATCTCCTGAATAAGAACATATTTTCCAAGTGTGATGTGTTTTTCTCAGAAAGCCCCAAATAGAGATATGGTATTTTAGAGCCTGTGTGAGTCACAGAATGAAATCTGTGGAAGTGTCGCCACTACTTGGCAAAAATTATAGCTCGTGATCAGCAGTAAATAAGACTGTTCCACAGTTGAGATACATAACCTGCTAAGTTATTAAACAGAGCGAGTAAAAGCCATAATTATCATTTTGTAGAGAAAACCCTCTGTAAATCTGTCAGCATAATTAAAAAACATAACACTCATTAGCCTTTTGCATACCGTGTTTGTGGTTTATATGAGAAAAGCAGCAGCTCATATAGAGGTCATATTGGGTCAGCACAGTCTTCTAGCACATAGCAGACTAGTTTAAAAGTTTTAAAATTAATGCAGTAGCACTGCCAAAATTTCTCTATAAAGAGTCAGGAAATACCAATTATTGTTTATGCAGCTGTTAAATTGTATAAGTATGTTATATTTTGTGTTACCGTAAATGTTAACATTAACATGGCACTGTAATGAAGTCCCTTCCAAAGTCACTTTTACCTTTCAATTTTCCTGCTTTTAATTCAGACTAAAATATAAATCAGAGCACTGCACTTTATTACAGCTCTGAACAGAACTCCCACAGTTGCACATACGTATTTGAGCACACATGTCAGTGTGCGATCACATATGGAGGAGCTGGGCTCAAATCTATCCTCCTATGTATACATCCATGATGGCAGCCCTCTACATATACTGCAGAGCATAGTCTGATCGTAAGAATCGTAACCAGCTCCGCTTATTGCTTTCGACTTAGTCCAGTGATGACTGTTGGAGAAGGCAGTAATGGCAGCTTTGGGAAACTGGATGAATAGAGAAACATTCTCCCTCCTGCTTATTCTTCCAGATTCTGGAAATCATGGTCCAGGGAACTGCAGCATAACTAACTTCTCTTATATTTGTCTGACTGTAACACTCCTAACTTTAGCAAACATTTTTCCTTGGATAGCCACAGGGGGAAAAAAAAGTCCAAGTTTATTTAAAGCACAATCTCCACAGGAGGGCACCATCTCCCCTGTCAACAAGTTTAGCACGTTGCCCAATCACCACATCTCTTCATCATTTTCAGTGCCTGATGTGAACCATTGAGAGTATCTCTGTTTGTACTTGAGGCCCCAGGTTCGACCTGCTCTTAATTCTTCCTTGGTGTCATTAACTGCAAGCTCAGGCATTGAAGCTGCCTAACGATTTGTTACTGCCAAGTAGTACATAAATCAGAGCACTGATGATGAGTTATGGAGATATTTGCCTCACCTACTATAAAAATCAGCATACCTTAAACAGAGGTAGCTTATCAAGGGGAGAAGATGCCAATCATTTCATCTGAGTTTTATATCACTAAGCCACCTCTCCCAATAGCATCACTGTCTGTAATCTCAGTGCAAAAACCAAGGACTCCACCTGCACTTACGGTGAATTGCTGTCTTCGTTCCCAGATCAGGGAAGCACGTTCGCAGCGGGCAATGAGAAGCAAAAAGTTATTTTAGATGCTGCACACACAGCACCTGATCGACATCTTCCCTAGCAATCAATTCATGTGAAGAACAAAATGTAACCTCATTATAGTTTTCAGCATTGCTCTATCAGACACAGGATTAAAACCAAGAAGGCATCTTCATTCAAAACCCTCTTGTTCTGATTCTGACAACTTTCTGATAAATGTTGTTCTTTGAGGAGAAATTTCTCAAAACTGTTCATAGTCTCAAAAAGGTTTTCTGTGAAGGTTCTGGGTACAATACCAAGTGGCTCCATATAAGTTACCTGAAGAGATATGAATGGAGAAAGTGGGCCTAAGGAAAACATTACTGAATAACTTTTAGGACTATCTTTAGAACCATTTTTTTAAATTTGTCTCTGCAGTTGCCATCACTGTCAACTTTGGGACTGCAGGCTGTCTCCATCCTAAGCAGACATGATGCTCCCAGATGTCTGTGATTTTCGACAGGCATATAAACATTATTCATAAATGAGAATAGAACTGGAATCTTAGCAATGTAGAGACCACTATTGATTCCTGATTTAAAAGCATGTAGATTTTGGGTTCTGCTACTACTTCAGAAAGGGAAACTGCATTTTATTTTGCTGCTATTACTTCCAACATCCATGCTCAATATTTTGAATCCACATTTCCGATGAACTTATAGTTCTGAGTCACTACTTCTTGCCTATGGGACCAGAATGCTCTGTGTTCCTTCTAACAGGCATTTTCTGAGAAAAATGGAGACAGCCTATGGTTGCAGAAGTGACTAATGTGCCAACCTGTAAGACAGACTTTTATACAACAATTATAACCTTACGAACACTGTACATACTTCATTTTCTCATGGTTCTCCCCTACTAGGAAAAGGTGGGGGTATTTATATTTAGAGTAATTCACTCTTACCTACAGAAAATGCAGAACTAGCAAACAAGAATAATTTGTACATTTAGCGCTAGCTGACAAGGCTTTTAAATAATAAACAATGCCATAGCGAGTTAGAAGAATCATTTACCTTGTGCAAAAGTTTGCATTGCTCTTGGTGCTGAGCATGCAAACTCCGCCACTGGAACCTCAGCCTCCCATTTAACCACTGAAGGTATCGAACGTCTACTCTGTCTTCTAGCCCATATTCAGGTGCTATTTCAGTTGTACCTTTCTGGCTGTTAGGCAGATCATCTTCACACTAAAAGCAGAAGAGAATACCAAAATGTTTTAAGTTAGCTTCAACACTTTCAAATCACTCAGTAGTGAAGAACATACAAGGCAAATAGGCCAAAGAGGAAAAAAAATCCCCCAAAAAGGGAGTAAGTTCCAGCAATAGAGAGAAATTGTAATCTTTTAGAATACAGGACTGGGAACAGCCTAAACAAGTACTGAAGTCTGGAATAAATATCAGCTTCTCAGCTATGACGTGGTGAGCCGTCTCCTCTCCCGTCTTTCATTTGCTGTACCCAGGAAGACACAGTGTTCCTGAGACAGCAAGCATGTTCTTTACCCAGATGGGAAAAATCACATTTTGCCTAGATTCTAATAAGTCAAAGAACATAAAAAACAGACTTAGCTCCTCCACTGTCTTCCCGAAAGTGCTGCTGCTGTATTCAGTGACCCCATTTTGTAAATCAATGCCTTGTATAGGGACAAAATTGTGTGCCTGTGCTTACCCAGCTATTTTCTTTTCTCCATCCAGCATTTCCCATCTTGCAGGATAGAGGAAAAGAAACAATCATCCAGCTGACATTGGCCAGGAGTCCACAGAGGCACTCCCAGCTACAGTTGCACCACCTGTCTTGCCTTGTTTTGCCTTTCTCTAGAGTAATTTGGAAAGAAGGGAGAAGCTAAGAGTTTCCTTTTGTTCATCTTGTCCCACTTTCCTTCTGCTGCAGGGAAAAAAAAAAAAGAAAAAAACAAAAACACCACCACCTTCATCTTCTGCATGAAATTTCTCCTTGGCTAATGGCATAAAGCAAGCAAGACATTTCTGTCGTATCTCTTTCCCAAGGAACATGGGGGGAATTCCACCTCCCCCAGCCTCTTGCACAAAGAGATCATTCACATTTACAAACAGATATCTCTCTCCATTTTCAGCTAAGACTCCTGCAGACTGCAAATTAAAAAGGAAGGAAGACATGGGTTGTTTTACTTCTGATGCCAGTAACACCACTTAAAGTAAGGCTGAGCTGTCAACTTCATCCAGTCTATAGAAAGTACATACAATAAACGCAACCCATTATTCCAAATTTTTTACTACAGCATATCATAAGAAGTAGAAATAACATAGAACTGCAAAGACCTGGTTATTCAGAACAGGTTTTCGCCAGCTAAGAAAGCATCTCCCAGTTGCTGGATTCTCAAGACATTTCTTTAAAGTGGAAATTTAAAAAGCCTACTTGAAACATGACTGTTTTCAAGAAAACACTTAAGCAGATATTTGGACCCATAGACCTTGATGGTATTTAAACATATGTGCATCCCTGCTTCACAGACTTCCATGTTCAATAAATCTTATAAAGATTCAGTTCGCAGGCAAAGCTTGAAGTAATTCCAATTTGGATCCTAAACTAAAAATGCAAACTGTAAAATGGAGAGAGTTTAAGCTTGCCTTAAATGCAGATTTCGGCAGAAGTGTATCTATAACCGTGATCAAATAACCTAATGCTTCTTTTAACCTAAATATCACCTCAGTTGACAAGGCCTCTAATACAATGAGTGTTCATATTATTTGTAAGGACAAAAATGCTGTTGCGGTCACATAACAAAATGTATCAAGATTACAGGTTTTTTCCCTTTGCTCCGTGGCTCAGATAAATGCATGCTATAAATCACAGGGGCACAGGGCTGGTAGAGGGCTTTTCCTTTTAAAGGCACAGATTCATCTTTCAAAAAAAAGAAAGAGACAGTATCATCTTTGTGCCAACTTCAGTGTCACTCTTTTTCCTCAGATGCCTTCAGCCCCTTGCCCCTAAATCAAAAGGCACTGTGTCCTAGTGCGCTGCAGTCCTAGCTAAGTACCTTCATGGCTCAGATTGTCTTGCTCCCACCAGGAGAGGTTTCTGGACTATGAAACCATACAGTTATGATTACCAAGTTGTCCATAAACACGATGAGCCAAGCAATTGGATATTAGTCACTACAGCAGAGAAAATGCATGTGTAAACAACATTAAAACACTTCACATAAGCATCCAGAAAGCTGCAAGGCCAAAGACAGACTTGGGATTCCCAGATTAAAATCTGCATTTTCCATAATTTACTGTTCAACGCCAACTTCCCTGGTTAGAGGTTTCAGAACAGCACAAATACTGCTCTCCTGGGGATTCATTTCAGGAAGGAATGGCATTCGACTCGATTGCTTTGGCAGTACAGTGACAAACACCATGCAGAGCTAATTTTATTGTAGCAACCTGCCTTATTAATATTAAAACAAGGAAGCCAGCCAATGCATTTTTTAACAGGATCTCTCTATTATTTATTTCACAAACTGCACAAGAAATTTACTTTTGCTATGAAATACTTAGCCTGGCATAAAGTAAACAAGGTAAAAAAAAAAGGTCTTGCATATTATACTGTGACCTCAATTTCTAGTCCCGTCTTTACAATCTAAGACTATTTACTGCTCTCCCAGTGGGAGAAAAATCACTAAAATATCAGGCCAAGCTAGAGCCTTTGCTTCAAATATCACTGTGAATTTTTCTGATCTATGCAGCAATATGGGTATACACCTACAGTCACTTCTGAGATACAGAAGTGCATATTATTTAGTCAAAGTCTTAAAGAAAGCAGCCAAGGCAACTACCCAGAGCTCTCAATGGCCTCTCCGCACTTAGAATGCTCCACACCAGCTCTGGAAGAGATCATTTCAAAGCCACTTACCAGAAAAGCTTTTTGCTTGTAAACTGTTTGCTGCAATTAATGTTTCTCTTTGATTTTGTTTCAGAGAAGGGAGGCGCATGGACTCCAGCTACAGAATGGTGCCACAGGCTCGCAGTACAAAAGCCACATCAGCACATACCGATACTCTCATTGCAGTGTCAGAGTCTTTTCCCATTACACTGGCGATATCAGAGCTAGTCTTATCAAACTGGACGATGTGGACTCGCCAGAGCACCTGTGATTAGTGTAACTTAAGCAGAAGCTAGAATGAAGCCCCTCAATTCCACTCCCACTGTAACTCACTCCAAACAAGCTTTTCTGTCCTAAAGGCTCAAGGTACTGCTGTTAGAAGATCTCAATATCCATTTATTGGTAAGACTCAGAAAAGCAAGCACAAACCTGATGAAGGTGACATGCATACGTTTACATGAACTCTCTTCAAGCCAATTCCTGAACTAGCACCTTACCTACACTTAGGCAGAACTTAAACCCAGCTCTCCTGTGGTAAAAGATCCAGGAAAATAACCAGCTAAGCCCCATAATAAATACACGTTCCAGGACACAACGCATCACCATCCCAACTACGGTAGCTCACAAACTACAAAACCTACCACAAGCTCATAAATACATCTCTGGCTTAGTCAGAGGTAAACATGGTTTATGTTCTAAGAACATATATTTAAAATTTTTGCAAGGCAGCCTAGAATTCAGTCTCCAACACCACGTGAGTTTTGCCCTAAACATTCCTCCCCAGGCTATTTAAAGTCCAATTGTTACGAAAAAACACTTCTAAATAATTCAGATTCAGTGGAGATATTACCATATGCCACAAGCAGTACTGCAAAGAAAACCCTTTGTTGTAGAACTTCATCACACTTCTACACTTCTGTACTTTTCCAATTCATATAGAGATCTTAATGCTTATAAATTCTTACCTTAATAAATTTACTATGCCCTGTACACACAATGGATATGAAAAGGCCTGTGCTGCCTGCAATGCTGTAAAAGCAAGGCGATGGCAGGGCTAGCTCCGCAGCTGACGCTCCTTCCTGACCGCGAGCTGCCACCTCTTGGTAACGGACGGACCCGGCCGCCGCCAGCTCATCCCTGGCATGCTGCAGCTTTGCCCGGGCCATCTTCCAAATCCCTCCAAGGATCAGCTCTCTGCTTCCATATTCGGACAGCCAGCAAACAGCCTGCTGTTCCTCCCATGGAGAAGCAGCCCTACTGGAACATAGATAACACGTTTAACCCATAGATATATGCATTAAGTCAACTCCCTGACATCAATCCCTGAGCAGAGCAAAATAAAGCAACTGCCAGTTAAAACCACTAATGCGTGCTCCCATGCCACTACTCGCTTTCACCTGAGTTAACCTGGGTCTAGACAGAAACTATTTACTCTCAGGTACTACTCAACTACACTTAAGCACGCAGCCTGGTTTCACAAAGGTGGGAAGGAGCATATCCAGATCCCTCGCTGCAGGACTCGGGAAAGGCAAAGCAATCACATAAATCAAGCCAATAAAGTGCTTCTGCAGCTTCTACTGAATGCTCATTCTGAACTGCTCATAATTCAGAAAATGGTTTTGATGTGACATAACATATGTTAACCTGTGTAATTACAGATCTTTAAACGGAGTGTAATTTTTTTAAAAATTAAACACCATAGCCAGAAACAACAGTATCAGACGTGCTTTCCTAATTAATACAGCCATATATCTATCTGCAGGAGGAGAAAATGCGAAAAGGAACAATTTGAACAGATGAATGCAAAAGGGACAACACTATTTTCATTAACAGCACCATCAACAACACTAATTGGATTTCCTCCTAGACAAGGTAGGATCCAGATTAGACGTATGCATGGAAAGATAGATGGTGTAAGAACCCATTCCCACATGATGCACATACCAATTAAATATCCGGATATTTGCACAGAATGAGATGTTCTCCACAAACATAAGTGCTTACAAGGTAGAAGTTATGCTCATAGCCTATTCAGCAATTAAAAAAAAAAAATGTAAAATCCTCTGTTTCCGCAAGGCCTTTTAGCTTTTAAATTTCAATGCCTTTTTTAAAAATTACCACTCACAACAGCACTCCCAAGAGCTCTGCTAGTATCTGAATGGCAAAGAGTGAAAAAGAGAAGGTGCTGAGGGAAGACAGAAAATGTGAACACAGCTCCTGCCCATTCCTGCCTTGTTCAAACAAGCCTGTCTGGCAGCAGCCACAGGCCTGAGGCACTAGAGCAAGCCAGTCCCTTACCCCAACCCTCCTCACTCATTCAGGAAGTTACTTAAGAGCTCTGCAATAGAGCAAAAGCACTATGCCTTTAACAGAGCACAGCAGCATTGCCCAATCGTTGCAGCTGCAAGGTCGAGGGTACCACTTACTTTTAAAATAACATTTAAATCCCAAAGCTCACTGCATCATGTATTCAGACAAAACATGGAAACCAAATATACTAAAACAAACACGTGGCAGGGTAGACCTTAACTCACAGAGTACTGCATTTTGCAGAGCTTAGGAAATGCAATATAGATAATGCCTTGCACTGCATTTTCTCTGCCTGCAGCTGCAGCCCTGCTTGCCCACATCCATTTTGCTCCTCTGTGGCAAGCTGCTGGACAGGGGGTAACCAGCGAAGAGAGAAAGATGCAGCATGCTACATTAGCGGTAAATCTGGAGCAAGAGGCCAACAGGAGAAGAAACAGTAACTGCCCTCCAGGAGAGAAGAAGGAGAGCTGTGCCGTATACAGATGGCCTGCCATGCCCTTCCTTGCGCATTCCTTTTGTCCTCCTGAGGAAGAAGTGCTTTATTTCAAAAGATCCTCCAATGAGAGTTAAACCCTGATTACTTAAAAAGCGGGACAGCAAAAGCAGAGGACGTTGCCATTTAAATCAAAGACCATAGAACAAAGATAGGTACCAGAGGTACCGGCTGGGCCCCGGCGACAGGGGGGCCGGG
>NW_009214844.1:67777-82729 GCF_000690835.1 Fulmarus glacialis
GCCACTGGAGGGCAGGAGAGGCACTAAAACATCTTGAAATCACTTGGCTTCTCCAACTAACAAGGCAGGCAAAGTGCTCTGTACACAGCATTTCGGTAAAGTACAGAGTACCAGTATGACCACGCTAAGCTTTCCTATTGGCACGCTAGTCCTCATCTTCCTCTCTTCACGTGAAAGCTGGAGTGACCCCAGTGCCTGGTGGTAGAGCCCCATACAGAACACATCAGCTGTAACGTCAGGTTCAAGAAATTTTGCGTTTAGTTGAAATTCAGACATTACCCAGAGAAACAACAAATTCAATAAATTATAAGCCTTTTTGATCATTTCAGACTCCTCTCTTAGAGCGTTTTGCCTTGACATGCTGTCTAAAAAAAAAAATATATCTTTAAAGTGTATTCACTGTGTCAGGCAAAAATAAATGTTGTTAAGCATTCACTCTCCCGCGCACCACAGGAAATTGTTTTTATTAGGGAAAAGGTTCCATGACAAGTCTGAAGCATGGAATTAAAAAAAACACAAAAGATCAGAGGGAATAGCATGTACATATGCACATGCGGAACAACAGGGAGACAATTTTAACTATCACCTGTAACTTGTGCTTTAACACACCAAAAAAAGTGCATTTCAGGAGTTCAAACTGAAATGTGCTCCAGTTCTTGTATGGCAAAAACATATTCCTAATTTAATCACCTCTGACCACAAAATACGCTTAAGATTACAAGCAATATCACTAACTAAGGAGATAAAAATTAACACTTCAGGGTTCAACAATTGCCTATTCAGGAAGTGACTTTAAAAAGTACAAAAGGCAGAAAAGCAAAATTTAAGTGTTTTTCTCCCTTAGTTTCTGGTACAAGCCTTCACAGGGCGGGTGGCAGAGTGCTACAACAGACTTGTCAGCCATGCAGGAGCCCAGTGAGCCGCAGAGGTCTGGCCGCAGTGCCACCCCAGCAGAGGCGGCGTGGCGAGGGGTGCAGCGCACATGCCAAACACACCAGGCTGCCCCGGACAAAGCAGCGCTGCTCGCTGGCAAAAATGAGGTGAGGGAAATTCTGCAGGAGAAACTTTAGGGATCCTGTGTCCTCTGTTCAGGTTTTGGGGACGGCTTTTTTAAGTGTTCCTTAGCAGCTACTGAATAGGGCAACAATAGTAGCAAAAAAGGGCAAAAAGATAAATGGTGAGAGTTACTAGGAAGACAAAGAGAATAGAAGTGTAAGCACAGGGAATAAGGGAGGGAAATCAAAAAATGAAAGCTGACAGACTAATATAGCCCATAAAGATCTGGAAAGTAATTATGCTTCTGAGTCAGAATCAATAGGTTAATAAAATTCCCTCCTCCGCCCCCATTGGAATAGGTGAAGAGGGGAAAAAAACCCAGAAAATTTATATTTACTGACACTAGTGCCAAAGGTTTCCTAGTTTTCTGCTGGGGGGAACATCAAGCTTGGCTGGTACATTAACACTTTCCTCTAATAACATGGTTTATGGAACAGCAGTGACAGTCAAGATTTCTATAAGAGAAAGGCATTTCAACAACAAGATTAGACCAAGCATAAGCCTTACACTATATTGGAAACATCCAGTGAGCCAAACTAGACCATGACAAACAAAAGATTAATCAAATTGCAAACCTAAGAGTCAGAAGGCATGTTTAGTTTCATTTTTCCCCACCAGAAGTAATTAAACTGAGTTCACTTTGGCATGCTAGAGACACACGCATGAATTCCAACTATAATAGCCATAATAGCTCTATTTGTTGATTACTATAAATTCACAAAAGGGGAGGGGGCATTCAATTTCACTCAGAGGGCAAGAGGCAGGCAGAGGGAATTAGTGGAACCAAGAACCAGTGTTTGTACAACATATCCTGGTGATAATGAGGGATATAACATCACTAGCCCCATCTAAAAATCTCAACAGCCTCCACACATAATTAAATTATGGGACACACATAGATTAATTTCAGCTGTAGAAATAATACCAGTACAGGCAGTATTCCTCCCTGGAAACAGAAGGAATACATGCTCACAGAGTACTGCTATTACCTGCACAAACCATCGCAGATTTGGAGAAAGCTGTGATATCACTAGAATTTAAAAAGCAAGGCAAAAAAAATTAGTCAAATACTGAATGTGCTAAAAAGGCAGGTTTATATCAAACAATTATCTGCTTCTCAGAGAGAGAGAGAATATGAGAACTCCCCAGGTCTGCCTTGCAGGTTCAGTGAAGGACAGCGTTTCACCTACCAGTTTTCAGATGTGTTTTGTACGCTAGGATTTTCATGCGTAAGTAGGAATCAAAGAATGGCACTTGAGAATCATCCGCTTGTACATGATTACCAAAGCTGTTAAGACTGACATCACAGCAGTGCATATTTGAGATGGAAATCCACAAGGGGTGTAAAAAGCCTTTGAAGACAATGTCCATCAATTAATTGCCTAGTGCTTTAAGGCAATAACAACAGGGGAGAATTCCCAAGTTGACACTTCAGTAAATAGATGTGAACCTCCAACTCAGATTGTACTTAAGACTTTATAGATCTAATAGAATTAGTGATTTTTATTTTTTTTTCAAGGCTTTGACCAATGCAAGATTTGAACTTTCACTGCCTCTGGAGTCACCAACCTGCTGACAGATCAGCACAGTAAATTCAGGGAACAGACTTGCACTACAGCAGCCGGTACTAGAGTTTGACATGCACCATCGATCCCCTCTTCCCTCTCCTGTTCCTCCTGCACAGCAACACAGGCTCCAGTCAGCTCTTAACTGCCAGCCCCCTCAGTTTATAGACTTCACACACTGGAAGAGAGCCATGGATGGAAGGCTAGAGAGGGCAGTGGCTCCTTCAGTCCTGCTCACTGAGGCATCTTGCAGCAGGCACGCAGTACCCTGGCTCAGGAGAGACTGCAGCACTGCCCTTCCAAAAAAAATGAGCTGGAAGTTACATGAGACAAGGTGCCCTGAAGGATTTTCTTACCTAACACACAGAAACAGTCAACCCATATAACCATCCCAGGTTACTAACCGTACCTGTCCTTACCAACAATTACCTCAAGATTTTTTTTTTTAATTACATTAGCCACATTATGCACTACCTCCTAACCACCTTAACCCTTTCATCATGCTTTCACCACTGTTTAGTTTATAATTTTAGGAATCACTTAACTTTTGATTCTGAAGATGTAAATGCATGTAAAAGTAAGCTTGTGGAAGCCTTCCCCAGCTCAGGATCGTAAGATTATGGATTCCATGCAGCGGCTGAGCTCCATGCCCATCGTGTGTCATGAATACCCTTGTCCCTCTATAAATAACCGGCCTGAAATCCTTTAGAGCTGATGGAAGTGTTCAATTTGCAGGGGAAGAAAACTGTGTTGCTAAGGAACTGCAAAGAAGAAAAGGCCAGAGAGTGGTAATCTGAAATGAAATGAAAGGAATTAATTTAATTGGCCCTTGATATGTTGGGTATTTGGCATATTATCAGCAATTTAGCAGGCTGTAGGTTTCGTTTCAAACTTAGGCTGAAAGAATAATCAGAACACAATTGCACCCTTAATTTAGGGATTGGCTGCATTCTCTCTTCTTCATACGACAGATCCTGTCCACTCTTCAGTCAAAATTTTAAAAGCAAACCACGTGAATATCAGTTTGAACTACAGCTATGCCTACAGTTCTGGAGACTCCATTTTTTTGGATGAAGGCAAAGGGTAAGGATTTTCTTCACATTTACTCTCACTAGTAGACCAACAGGTGTGCTTTGCCAGTAAGTACTGGCTTTCATGTTTTGCTGATTTTGGCAGAGATCTCAGCAATGCACTAAACCAAATACTATTTCATGGATTTTTGTTTTGCAACATTTTCATTTCAGGAAAATATTTTTAATTGTTTACAATCATTTAAAAAAAAGACTTCATGAGGTGGAAGATTTTTCAAGCTCTTTCTCAGCTGAGAATTTCAGTTGTTTTAAAAAGCATTTCCTTTTCTTTCTTCTTTTTTGAAACAGATCTTTCTCTAGTGAAGCTTTTTTTCCTTCTTCTTTCACCTTTTTCCTTCAATTTACTTAAATAGAAGAGAGTTACAACTGCTAAGATTACACCTCTGGCATGTTTAGCAACGCCTTTACAATTTGTTACACATTTTCCAGCACTTCACTTAAGTATCACAAATGCCTGGAGTTTAACATTCCCAGAGCCAAAATTCCAGCACTTCAATTGTTCACGTTCTACTTTAACTCACAAGATGCTAGGTATCAAACTGACAAGCCCACGTTCTTCCTTTCTTACTATGATTTTAGGGGCTATATTGTTGATCGCTGTCTGACTGATGAGTAGACTTTGCCACATGAAGGTACCCCATAAAATAACAAAATAACAACATATAACAATAACAAAACTGTCACACTTTTATGCAACAAACAACAGGCTTTCATGAGTGGTTTACAAGGAACTGACTTACCAATCAAAATGAGGTGTGTGACCCACCTACCTTCTCCTTCACACTCACCATTACCTCCTTACCTGTGCATTCCTAGATCTTAATTTGGTTGGGTCTTACTGGTTGAATTTATTGGTTTTGTAATGCCTCGTTGATGAAGTAAAAGATAAGACCTGTCCCTCACAATTCTGTTTAAATTTCTTGTGATGCAGAATCACAAAATACACTATTTACACATTCTCCGCTGTAACTATGTTCTATCATTTTTTCCCCTATGAACATTATCTCTATTGGAGTACGAAAACTTGCTAGATGAACACCATACAAGAAATGTTGCCATTAATACAATGAGTTTTACATACACATGCTAACTCCAACTCCCAGCGTATACAATTTTTGTCTGGCCTATTGAAAAAAATTTTCCAAACCTGTAAACCTTTCCAAACACTGTTTCAGACAGTTATTGGATAAAAACATAAAACATGTATTCCATGCGTTAAGAGAAACACGGGTAGAACAGGTTAGAATTGCAGTGAAAGGCACAGTAATAAATTTCTCAGTGTGCCTCTGTGTGGCCATAAGAGATAATATTGTATTACCATAGTTCTTTCATCTCTTTTTGGAAATTGAAAAACTTAAGACCTTCAGAGAAAATAACATAGGTGCTACCCCATTTCCTGAATTCATGTCGCTGCTATACTTCACTCATCACTCTCTTGTAACAGAAATTAAGGACACAAAAAATAATCCGCTACCACGTAAGAAAAACAAGAAAAAGATAAGAGAAGTTTAAAGTAAAAAGTTCTCCAGAAGTGTGTTTTTCCTAAAGTCTCAAGGCACCCTTCACATCACCAGAGGGCACCACCACTCACACCCAGTGCACCAAGCACAGCCTCTTGTGCTCCCTCTTCTGTGCAGCAAACAATTGTACTGTAGCAAGAGTGGCCATTTTCTCAAAATACTGTTAATAACGTTGTTACAAAGGTGACACTTCCCTTTGAACTGTTTTCCATTTGTACACGTGTTTTCCTTCTGAAGACACTGTATCTATATCACAGCCTTCCAAACTCTCGCTTTCCTGTTTTGTTGTCCCCTAAAAAGATTCTAGAAAACCAGGCAGCCTACATCTAGGGAAGCAGGTATAAGGGATCATGAAGACCACAAGGTCTTAGACACTACAAGATATCAGCAGGTAGGGTTTCTGACCTACAATGTCCTTTGCCAAAACATGAGACAATTCTGTGAGCCTGTCATTTTGAACCAGACTGACCAGCAATTAATGTCTGACCAGATGAAGATGACAGAATAAACTCACAACCATCTAGAGAGGCCTCAGCCACACTAACGCATTGCACTAATCAGTTTAAATTCAGCCTATGTTATCTGTTGTGTTAAGAGCAGGGACAGTTTATTTCCAACAAACAAGTTATAAACATGGAAAAAACATCATCTTATCTCCTGAGCTTCTCACTCTACACTCCAGAGCAACTGTCTATACAGTAACACGTGTATGCGGTCTTAAATGCAACGAATGGATTTTAAAAGCAGTATTACCAAACATTATTAGACTGTTTTTGTGGGGGTTTTGCCTTTTTTTTTTGATCACATATATATATTGCAGCTAAAGCAGACACACAGCTATCCTTAGCTTACTTCAAAGCAGACTTTCTATGTGCTAACATCTTTTTATTGATGGAAACACAACAACATCCCCCACTGTTCTCTCAAGGAGGCTACAAGGTCATTAGTTACCCCAAGAGCAGTTGCTGCCATTTGAGATCTTGATATTTCTGAAAAGTACTAATTGCCTTAGGATTACTTGCTCTACCCAATGCCAACATACCCAGCATTCACAGCAAACCTGTTTGCCTACACTGTAGAACCACCCATGCTACAGTCCAGAAGCACAAAACTCAAGCACAAAGATCAAAGGCATTCACTTACTTGCACTCCTCCACACTGGTCCCACCTATACTGGAAATAAAAATCAGGGAATTCAGGCAAGGGTGGGAGTTTGAGAAAGAGAAGGAACCCAGATCACCTGCACACAGAAAGTTTAGGGAAGGGAAAGAAAAGGGGTTCCAGATGCTGGCCCCTTTAAGTTTTTTTAAAGCTGGAATAAGGCATTTATTTGTAAATAAAATACAAGACACCACACATTACGCACTAGTGATAACATGGCTGCTGTCACAGAACGTTACTTATGGACAGATAAGGTGGAGGAACACAAGCATGCTCACCGTGCACACAGAGGTTTCATCCCCAGTCTTTACTCTGTTCCGAGCCAAAAGCTGCTCCAAGAGGCTGAGTCTGTGCAGCAGCCAGGAAAATGCCAGCAGCAGCTCCCGACTACCCGCTGAGCCGTCGGAGGGGAGCCGATAGAGTTCTGGCCTGCCATAGCCATGGTACCACAACGCTGATTTTACAAACCTAATTTGGTTATCTGAAAAGAAGAAAACAATTAAGAATAACACACTGCACTACTCAATGCATTTACCCATTCAGTTCCAGAAACTGCTGTCTCCTCTGAGAGCAAGATTTTTAATCAAGCTTAAGATTAGTGGAGGACAGTGGAGACTACAGTCTTTATAAACAACTGGTAAAGGACAGGAGGTAAAGGGTAAAAGACTTCCTTATGCTGCCCCACTCTGATCTACAGGAACTACTGCTAAGGGAGAAGAAGAAATTTAAAGTTGAGATCAAGGCCTCTTGGAGATTAACAAAGGCAAAAAAGGTAAATAGCGATCCCCACTATAACAGGAGTCCAATTCACCTATTCATTTTTTATGAGCCACCAAGCATGCTATGAATTAGTAAACACTCTGAGTCACTTTACTCCTGAATGAAACTGGAATTTAGAGATAGGAGTTTCACAGCCTGCTGCAAATCTCTGAGCACCAGTGAGCAGGCAGAGATAATGCAGTACCCCACACTGCATACTAGACCACACGGACCATTTAATTCTCAGGAATGCTCTGAACCATATTCCTTCACACCAGCAAATGTTACCTGACAGCTACAAGACAGGCACTTCAGAACTGTAAAATACTGAGGAAACACAGAGAAGATTATTATTAAAAAAGTTTCTGACCAGTAAGCCTCAGCTCTGTACTAAGTCAAAACTATAATAAAGAACATAATTAGGGGGCACAATGAGAAACAATACATACTGGGGAAGAACCAACAGTTGTTGTAAAAGGAAGTCCTGCTCAAAAAGCTACTGGAGTTCTCCAAAGGCAACAACAAGCAAGTGATTAAGGAAGACTGAACAATGCAGGACATTTGGACTTCCTAGTGGGATTCGACTAGCACAAAGAAACTAAGCCACTGCGGTGGAGGGAGAGGGAAGGTCCTTGAATCAGTGACAAGTGCTTAGCAGACAGGAACCAGAGGGTAGGAACAAATGGTGGTTTCACGTGAGGGCTCTGTGCTAAACAGTTGCTGTTCAACCAACTCAAAATGACACACAATGTGATAGTGACAGAAAATTTGGTGCTGACGTGATATTACTCAGTAGTAAGGAATGAAGGCAGATCGTGAAGGATTGCAGAACCTAATGAGTCCAAGCTTTAAAATGACAGATAAAATTATTTTTAGAAAAAATAAAAAATTATGTACACAAGGGAAAAAACAATCCTAACTTTACTGACATAGAAATGGGCTTGGAGCTGACCACTGGACTCAGGAACACAATCTTAGATGGTAAGATTTTTCATGACAATATCACACTTGGTTCTCATATGCATCCAAAAGCAAACTGAATGTGAGAAACCTAGAAAGGAAATTAAACAGAACATGTTGTTGTCTATACCCACTGTGACCCCGCATCTCAAATTCAGTGTTATTTTATTTCTTCAGTCCCAAAACAGCTACAGAAGACTTGGAAAAAAGCAAAGAAAAAGGACAAGTACGATCACAAGTACAGAACAGCTTCACTGTAAGAACTGACGACATAGGCCAAGATGATGACTGAGAGTGGATATGACAAAACTCTTTAAAACCATGAGTGCTGTGGAATGAGTGAATAGGGAATAACTTGTTTGCACGACATCCAGTATAAGAACTATGAGCCACCAAAACGAAGTTAGCAAGCATGTGAGTCAAAACAAGTTAAAGAGATGTTCTTCGCACATACAGCAAAGCTCAGAAATTTCTGGCCATGGGACACTATGGACAGTGAGAGTTACACAGGTTCAAGGAGGAACTGGATTTACGGAACAGGAGTTCCTGGAAGCTTATGAAATACAAAGATATCATCCAGTACAAGAACTGTGAGCCACCAAACGAAGTTAGCAAGCATGTGAGTCAAAACAAGTTAAAGAGATGTTCTTCGCACATACAGCAAAGCTCAAATTTCTGGCCATGGGACACTATGGACAGTGAGAGTTACACAGGTTCAAGGAGGAACTGGATTTACGGAACAGGAGTTCCTGGAAGCTTATGAAATACAAAGATATCCTCTCTGGTTTGGGAAGTCTGAGATGTAAATTACTGGAGGCTGAAAGAACACCCCCTGAAAGCATCCTTCTATATTTACCCTTTCCTTTCCCCTGGGCATCCACTTTTGACAGTAAGGAAGAAAGCTGTTCCCCTTTTTCCAGTGTAATGCTTCAGTATCTCCGTAGGGTTTCATAAAAAAGGTACACACTCACACACACACAAAAATAACAGGAAGTACAAAATACAAACCTTGCACAATCAGGAATTGTCACTGCTGTCCTTAATTAACATACCAATTCATCACATTACCACTCATTTGCCTGCTCCTTGCCACTTGTGGTAAAAACATCCCTTAGCATTGACACATATCATAATCTTTGTCTGGCATCAACTGCTGAAGCTCAAAAACCACGTAATGACCAACTTCAAAACAAAAAACAAGAAAAAAAATCCTGTTGCTCTCAAGCAATTACAAGAGACTCTCACAGTGAAGAGTGGTCGATTTAACTTGATTGGCAAAATGCTAAAGGAGTCTTATCCACCAAAAGTAATACAAAGCCAAGACACAGGGAGGAGCTATAAGCTGACCTATGCTAGTAACCCTATAGGAGCAGTACATTGCTACAGCTCTGCTGAGGCTGGAAAGAGCCGTTAGTCATAAAGAGCCACCAAGCCCCACTTTGCACCTTGAGAAACTAGAGGAAAGTATATTGTTCGCACTGTTTGACCAACTTTAG
This sequence comes from Fulmarus glacialis, assembly GCF_000690835.1. Taxonomy (NCBI): domain Eukaryota; kingdom Metazoa; phylum Chordata; class Aves; order Procellariiformes; family Procellariidae; genus Fulmarus; species Fulmarus glacialis. The sequence continues at coordinate 77,386 of NW_009214844.1, forward strand.
GATTTAGGGAAAAAAGAGCGCGGATCCCTAAGGAGATGCCTCCTTCCAGAGCGCTCCTCAGTCCAAACTGAACAGCTGAACAGCTGAAACTGTTATACAGATTACTACACATCTTCAGCAGTAGGAGCAGGAATACACGATTAGCCACATGAAAGCTACAAATGAATTCCTGACACAGACGTTAACCATGACTGAAGAACAAAAAACAAGATCAGGAGCATGATTAAGCAGGTGACATGATGGTGCAGAGCTACTAATTTTTTGCAGGACTAGTGTTTTGCGTAGCAGAGCTTCTGGAGAGACACATGACAGTTGGACAATTGTTTTTAAACCTAGCTTGTTTCTGCACAGCAGACACAAAAAGGAAATCCAAACACCTAAATCACTCCATTTGCTCTTTTTGCAGAACTTGTGAACGTAAAAACAAGCAGCTTCCCTTCACGATGCTAGGGTGGCAGAAATGTCTATGGTTTGCTAAAAATCTTGCTGTAGATATGCACTCCAATCCCTCATGCACAGGGGAGCACTCAGATATTAGAGATTTTATTTTGATCACTCTTGAGCATTCTCACATGAACTAGGTTTTCATGTTCCTTTTCCTTCTCTTTGTGCATTTGTAAAGAAAGGAACTGCCATAACAGGTAAAGGCAGAAATACTCCAAAAGGAAGGAAGATCAGTACATACTTTCCTCCTTTTTCAAAGCAAACAAGCATCACATGCTGCCATCTGCAGTTCAGGGAGCTCCCCAAGAAATCACATATCAAAGAGAAGGAATAGAGAGCAAGCCAGGTGGTTTTTTCCTTTATCACCATTCCCCTGCTCTGACATACCGCTCAGGACCAGATCCACCAAGGCAATTCGCCACCTGAATTTCTGTGTCGCTCTGGTCCTTTATTTCCCCCTATTTCAGCCCTCCCTCTGCAGCACATTGCCCTCACACAAGAAGATACGATTGGTGTGAGTATCAGGCAGGAATTGTGGGTGAGCGGTCAAAGCATGGATCTGGAACTGGGGCTCAAAGAGCCTTTCCATGACCTTAGAGAAGTCACTTAGTTTTCCTCATCTCTACAGTGCTCTGCTTACAAGGAAATGGTGCTCAGATAAATGGCAGTAGAGGCTGTATAAGTACCCAACAGCCAGATGGATTCCTGTACCCAAGAGGGTACAAGACCATTCCATAGTGTGCAGCCGAGAGAGAGGAAAAAACATCACTCAGATAGGAGATAACACCAGTCACTCAAACACCTCCTCTTTGACAACATCTTCTTACGGCATTTCATTAGGATCGGCCAATTTATAGAGAAAGACCCACACAGTCCTTCCAACTAATCCCTTTCTGCATGCGCATTATTTATAGAAGTACATTCAGCAAGTAAGACCAAGCTGTGGATGAACCTCAGGGTTCAGCTCTCTTAAATATCTCTAATATCAAGCTGTGCTCTTCCGCTTTATGAATCCTGCAGAATATTTTCAATGAATTACAATGTGATATTCAACTAAGGGTTATGCATTAGCCTGGCTAAGATGGAAAGGAACTAAATCAAGTATAAGAACAGACACAGATACATTACTTCATGCACTCAGGCAAGAAACACCTGCATAGGTAGTGGTATTATGGGAAACTATTGCTGCAGAAGAACATTTTCTGCTTCGTCAAACAAACAAAAATATATTGCAGCTCCAGACCTCCTTCCCATACTATAAAAAATGAATTGCAACTCCAGAAAAGAAACATTTCCTCCAACTATCCAAATGCATATTGCACCTGGTGTGGTTGTTCGGTTGTTAACCAAGTCTATCAGCTCTCAGCCTCTGTGAAGAAAGAGCAGCATGAAACCACTAATCATGACTTCATCAGTAAGGTTATGCCTGGACTACTATTACACAGCTTACTTTGACTCGTACTCCACTGACGAGAAACCCATTGTCCTGACATGTTTAAGGGGCTGGAGTGTATTAATGGCTTCCCACCATTTCCCACAAGTTTACAATAAGTGCTTTTTACTGTGTGAAGAAAAAATTCTTCCAAAATGAGAAATGAAAAGAGCCATTTGCAGAATTTTATAACCACTGCCTGGCAGACTTCAGTGGGGTTTCTGGTTTCTTTTTGCAAGAACGCAATAGTTCCTACATTTTAAAACATCAAACTGTGTGGATTTTTTTTATATGTGATTTTTCAAATTATTTTATTTTCTGCTAGCTAGGCAATAAAATACATCAACCATTTAAAAACATGATGCAGAAAGTTTTTCTAAACAATATCACATCACAGCCATTACAAGGGAATGACTAGTAGCTGTTCTATTCAAAGCAAATTTTAATCTCCTCTAATTCACCTACATGACAAGATCAGATCAAAAACTGACTAATGAAAACACTAACTTGAAACAGAAATACACACTGGGGTGCAACTTTGAAAGTCACTTGATAAAAAGAACTTCCCAGATCAAGGAAAAATTTTCAGGAAAAATCTGTCCTTTTCCATGGGCAAAATCTGTAAGAGCATTCTGTCCTTGCAACGCACTGCTTTCTTCTAGCATCTCACAGCTGCAAATGCCCAACATCTGGAATGCAGTCCTTGAAATGTAGGTCTCACTCTACAGAGTAGTGAGAAGAACAACTGACCCCAATAACAAACACAGACTACAGGCCAAAGCTCAGCATTTCCTTTGGAAAAACTTTTAGCCTAAAAAAAAAAAAGAGGGTACAAGACCATTTGAGTATGGCTTCTCTTCTCCAGAAAGCTGTTCCCGTGCCTGTCCACACAGTAACCCTCATACTTCACAGCCTTCCCCTGGGATCTGGCAACTGTTGCTCTCCTTGTTTTAGCTAAAATAATTAATAGGTTGTACAAAAACAGCAAAGAAAGGAACGTCTGATCCACGGACTAAAGCACTAGACATGGATTAGAGGAATCTGTTTCAACTCTTTGTTGTGCTACAGGATCCTATGCAAACCTGAGAAAGTTATTTAGTCCCTATGCCCAAGGCTTCCACTTCATATCCATGAAATAAATACATGAAAGACCACAAGTGCTCCAGAGCAGGGACAGAGAAGAAAGGCAGTAAAATATTGATTGTGCTCGCAGCAGACAACTCATTCACTTGGCCAAGCAAAGGTAATTAGTGTAATTTGAAAAACAGTATGGCTATCCAACCTGAGTTTCAGCTTTAATCACCAAGTTGTGACTAAACAAGTTTCTTAAAAATCAGGTCAGCAGTTCTGAGCAGAACCACACATTCCTACCTTGCAATCTACCAGCAGAGGCTGGGTTTGCTCTCTCTAGAGCCAGTAACCTGCCACACGCACATGGAAATCCTGTCTCCAAATGCTACAAGTGGTTAGTATAGGAGCAGCCAGGATTCAAGGAGGCCGCACTTGTGCAGGACCACTTCCACAAAGCTGTAGGAGACAGCCAATAAATTGACTTACCATACACAGCAGACTGTGGATGAGTAGAAAAGCAAAAACAGCCAAATGAAAAATAGCAGTCCTGTGAGCAACACAGAACCATGCTGATTTCCTGAAAAAATTTGCTCCGCACTCCTGGAGAGATACTGTCCACAATGCTTAGCCTTTTTTAACTCTGTTTACAGAGCCATCAGATTCCCAGCTCTTCAGAGGCTTAAAAAATGTTGTTTGGGTTTTTTTGCTTTCAAGGGCAAAAGTGGATTTTAAGTGGTTTTGGTCTGAGGACATCACAGACGATCCCATTCTCAAAACTTCCTCTGACAATGAAAGCGCCCTAGATAGACATCTTTCATGAGAGAAGTCTGTGGAGTGGTACCATACTTGAAATAACGTACATTTAAGAAGCAAATAATGCTCTGTCATCGTGAGAAGCCAACCTGCACTCAGCTTCTCTCTGGAGTAGTGGCCCTGTCCATAGAGATATTCATGGTCCCTCTAAAATAGTCACACACGCTTTACTTTTCGTTTTGTCTAGAACTTCAACCCAAAACACTGCCTTTATGGTTTATAACCTATAAAATCTATGGCCCTGACATAGGACTTGATAAAAAATTAACCACAGAATCACGCATCATATCTGGAATGGGGAAAGAAGGGATCAAAGGAAAAATAAATCTATTTCTGTAATTACCTCTGCAGATGCAGAGAACGCGTAAGATCATTGCAGAGATTTACCTGCAGTGAAATGTCCAAGGGAAGCAAGAACACCTAGCAGACACAAAAACATCCGTTTCCTGGACAAAGCAAGCCAAAGAGGAGTAAACCTGCCTGCACACCTGTGATGCAACAGTAAGAGTCAGTGGCATAAACTAAGGTATTCAAAATGGAGCAATGAGCCCAAGATGCTACAAAACTAGTCCCAGTAGTTCCCTGGGACAGACAGAAATCACAGTCAGACAGACTGACTAGGTTACCTGTGGCATCAGGCTCAGTCCACTTGCCTCCATGGATTTGTTTCAGAAGAGCATAGAGCAGCTTCCAGAAATCCAGGCTCTGCAAAAGAAAGAGAGGGGTGAGGGGAGATCAGCAGGCAAAAGATGTGCCACATATTTAGCCTTAATTAGGCAATTAAGCCCATACCTGAGCATCAGTTGTTACACGGAGGAGCACACCTGCATCCTGCCAACACTATCGAGTCAGGAAGGTTCATGTATTAGCTGTCGTATGAACGCTACCTACAGTAAGGTACACTCAAAAAGAGAGTCAGGCAGGTTCATGTATTAGCTGTCGTATGAACACTACCTACAGTAAGGTACACTCAAAAAGAGAAGGGCTACCAGTGCTGGCTGTACAGCAAGACCCAGCACTTCTACTTTGAGGCACGGGCATACAGGAGTGCGCCTTCCAAAGCATCTGCTCTGATATAACCACATACAGCACAACTCGCCCGTAGTCCAACAAGCACTTGAAAATGCTGAAAAGATCTGACCATCTGATAGTATTAAAAACTCACAAACAAGAGGCAGCACACAATGAGTTGGAACTGGAAATTATTTCTTGGCCACACAAAGACAGGACGCTAACAAACTGAAACAGTAATTCTTACAGTTGGAATTTCAGTCAACACTCGTAAAATGCTTAAAATATCTAACTGAGCAAGGGGAGCACCGTGTGTGTGAGACAGAGGCCTCGTAAGCATCACGCTGTAAAGCCTCGAAGCAGAAAGACCCGAGCCGGTGTACAGAGAAGGAACCTCAGGTGACACTAGAAAAGGTGTTGCAGACCACGGTGAAATATCGAGCTTTAAGTTAAAACCACCAGAAAATAAAGCCCTTCCAAGAGCAGCGAGTTTGCAGAGAGTCACACAGCGCAGCACCGGCTGGGGCCCGCACAGAAGCCTCCCCGCCCTGGCCCTGGCCCTGGCCCCGTCCC
>NW_009214845.1:0-343 GCF_000690835.1 Fulmarus glacialis
TATTTCTCTTGTCTTTAAGAAATACCATGAGTGTATCTCCCAGGCTCGTTTAAGTTTATGCTACTGTCTTACAGCACCAGCTGGTATCGTTACCTGCTAGGCTGTAATTAAGTCCTGATCCAAAATTGTATTTTAAAAAGGACAGATTTCAAACCACTGCTCTCTAAAATGCAGTAAGGTGCAGGATCAAGTTATCAGTAGTCAGGGAGCTACTGATGCCTCAAACGTTGCACCACCTTAGAAGCACCAGTCTGTAACGGCAAACTGCCTTGAGCAGGAGAGGCCAGCTAATGCGCGTATGTATTTATTCAGGATTTTTGAATCAGTGATAAACACACACCCT
>NW_009214845.1:491-757 GCF_000690835.1 Fulmarus glacialis
AGGGGACCCTCCCTTTGAACATCCAGCCCAGCACTGGCAGTCGGGGTGCCAGGAGGAGCTGTGCTTCAGTACCAACCACTTCTGAAGCAGCTCAAATCCCTTCATATGCTGCCAATATTTATTTCTCAGTTGGAGTGTAGCGGGCCTCAGATCCTCTGTATCCCCAACTACAGAACCCTAAGGATCAACCTCGAGTCTCCCCTCATGCTTTCTGCCGGAGGCTCCAGGGTTCTCAATCCCAAAGGGATTGAGAAGAACGCATTAGC
>NW_009214846.1:0-225 GCF_000690835.1 Fulmarus glacialis
TGCAGAGCCTTCCTACGCTCAAGCAGGTCAACAGTTCCACCCAACTTGGTGTCGTCTGCAAACTTACTGAGGGAGCACTCGATCCACTCATCCAGATGATTGATAAAGATATTGAACAGGACAGGCCCCAAAACTGAGCCCTGGGGAAAACCGCTCGTGACCGGCCGCCAACTGGATTTAACTCCGTTCACCACACCTCCCCGGCGGCGGCTGGCCGGGCAGGCT
>NW_009214846.1:443-4784 GCF_000690835.1 Fulmarus glacialis
ACATGGCTTGTGAGCGCCCTCAAAACGAACCGCTCCATAATCTTCCCCGGCACCGAGGTGGGGCTGACCGGCCTGTAGTTCCCCGGATCCTCCTTCCGGCCCTTCTTGTAGATGGGCGTCACGTTGACGAGCCTCCAGATCAACCCCATCTCCAATAATTATGACTTTTCTAATAACATATAATGCAATTCCTTTCCTCTATTGAAACATATATGCCCAAGAATCTTAAAGTGCACTAAATAATTACATTGCGAAACTCCTTGCTTCAGGATGCAGCAGTTATTGCAATTTTATATGTATTACAAAAATGATTGGATATGGTCATGGAAGAGAAATTCATTGAAATCCGTTAGATGCAAAGACACAAGCTCTAGGGAAGAAAGTTTTTTTGCTGAAAATCATTACAGCTATAAGAATATTCTGCACAGTATCACAATATATTTATTTTATATTTGGAGTCTTTCCTGGGACTCGACTATTGTATATGTGTGAGATGGGATACTAAGCTAAGTGATTGGTAGGTTTGTTCCAGTATAGTTGTTTGTATATTCTAAGTTCAGGTAAGGTTAAAGTAGTACTACTAATTTTAAATTAGAATTCATAGGTCAGTGGTTTTTACATAAGTTTGAGAAAATAAAAATGCTTTCTCTACCCGTCACAACTGGGAACCAGAAGGTGAAACTAACCTGACTACTTTGATCGAATGAGATAGGTGAGGTGCAAAAAGTACACAAGATTTTTAAAAAATGTGACAGTCTTTGTTTCAGAAAATAAAAGTAGAAAAGTACATATCAGTGAAAACCTGATTCAAAATCTGTTTTGTTTTCTACATGAGAGATTTTAAAGGACATGACAACTTCCTATCCTTTGGGACAGCCCCAGGCAAAATTAACAGAACTAGCACAATTAACATGAGATGAAGATTTGTTCAAGTATACCTCTCAATCAAATAGGAGTATAATCAGGCCCTGATAAAAGTATTTGGAAACAAGAATTCTGTTTAAAAAAAAAGGAAAGGAAAAAAAAAAAGTTTTGCAATTTGTTTTCATTCCACTGTAGATGTAAAATAAAACTCCTTGATTTGTTACTGAAAAAAAAACCCTAACAAACAGGTAGCTACTCAAAACCAGGGAGATCAGGGCTTGGGGCTATGCCAAAGGCCCTTCCTCTCAAGAAGTTTCTGTAGAGATTATTTCCTGACAAAACCTAGTAAAACTGAAGCACTCTGCAGTCTGCCAAGTGCACTCTGCAAGAACTTTGGCTGCAGGAAAGATGTTTTCTGAGCAAAAGAGTACATTTCACCATTAAAATACCACTGAAAAGCGTAGGTTTATTTGTAAATTTGAAATATGTTAAAAAAATTAGGACAATCAGTTAACTAAATCTGAAATGTGCAAACTGAAACTATTAGCCACCTCTACAGCACATGTAACTGTAGGTTAAATTCTCCAAGTTTTGTAACACTAAAAGTCAGTGATGGGTACTCAAAACTTATAAAATGGCATAAATGGACTGAAGTCTGCTTAGTTACTCTGATTCATTCACACCAACTATCTACATGAGGAATAGGCTACTGGTTTCTCTGATGTTTCTGTTGTAGTAGCCCCTAGCATAGTGAAAGTCTGCTGACATTTGCCTTCCGTATCAACTATCCTTCCCTTCTGAATACCTCAATCAAAATTACCTAGCCAAAATTCCAAGAGTCTTGAACAAGACTTCCATTAACTGTTTTTTCCTCAGAAAGTCATATTTTGAATCTCTGCGTTTTCTTCTAAACAATGCTCTGGACACTCTGCTTCATTTAATCACATAACATTTTTGTCAGTAGGTGTGCAGTACAAATAATAACTTGTTACTACATGTTGCATATAAAGATATATATTTAAATCTGGGTAGATGTTACCATTGAATTAACCTTTTGTACAACATTTATGAACTCAGTATGCAGTCTTTACAGTTTTCCAAGCATATGTTCACATATCTTTTATTCATTAGTCAAAAATGATATATGTTGTCCTGGTTTTGGCTGGGATAGAGTTAATTTTCTTCCTTTTAGCTGGTATAGTGCTGTGTTTTGGATTTTGTATGAGAATGATGTTGACAACACACTCATGTTTTAGTTGTCGCTAAGTAGTGTTTATATAGTCAAGGACTTTTCAGCTTCCCATGCTCTGCCAGGTGCACAAGAAGCTGGGAGGGAGCATAGCCAGGACAGCTGACCCAAACTGGCCAAAGGGGTATTCCACACCATATGACACCATGCTCAGTATATAAACTGGGGGGAGTTGGCTGGGTGGCAGCGATCATTGCTCAGAGACAGGCTGGGCATCGGTCAGCAGGTGGTGAGCAATTGCATTGTGCATAATTTTTTTGTGTATTCTTTTATCATTATTATTATTATTTTCTCTTCTTTTGCTGTCCTATTAAACCGTCTTTATCTCAACCCATGTGTTTTACTTTTTTCCCCCAATTCTCCCCCCCATCCCACCAGGGTTGGGGGGGAGGGTGAGCGAGCAGCTGTGTGGTACTTAGTTGCTGACTGGGGTTAAACCACGACATATGTGAATAAGGAGATTCACTGGGGACAAAATATGGAGTAATTTCCTTTCTGTTCTTTTGGTAAGTTAGTGAGAACAGAGTTTATTTCATATTTTTGCTGGGTCTGCATCAGCAAATAAATGATATGTTGACATGATCTGGTTTGTCAGATCAGCAATGCACTTAAGCATAGATCTTGATGTTAAAACTACTGAAGTACATACCTGCTCTAACCACATATTTACAGTCCATTGACATTCAGACATTTCAGGCCCACTATGAATTAAAGCATGTACATAAATAGATTTAAAAAAAAAAAAAAAAAAAGTAAGTAAGTTCTGTACTTTTGGCTAGCAGGCAAAATGAGAACTTATTTTCAAGGGTTAATGATTTTGGTTTGTTTTGGTTTGTTTTGTTTTATTTGCTTATAAATGCTATTTGCAGCTTCTACTGCTGTATTTAAGATCCTATCTCCGTTGCCCAATAAAGTTTACTGCTTCAGTAAGGTATTTGTCTTGATATACGATTAATAGTTGTGCTAATTTTCAGTTCATTATGAACCTGATCCAATGATATTTAAATCAATTGGTTTTCAAAAAGGCTTTTTCTTTCCTTGTACAACTGAAAGCAATTTCCCTTCCTCCAAACATTTAAATTTCAAGTATTGTCAGTGATTGAATTACAGCATCTTATCTCTGTTAACTTAACTTGTGAAGAAAGGATATTTCAGCAAATTTACTAAAACCCCAGTACCTACAATGTATGCACACACAAACTGTAAGTTTCTCAGTTCAATCAGATTGAAATTAGAAAAGTGTCTATTCTTTTTAAACTTTATGCAACCATTTCATCCGTTAGGTAAATTACAGCAAGTGCAGGAAATTCTCTGAATTCTCATGTGTTTAAAACACCCAGCAGAAAGCTTTCACTTGCATAAACTTTATGCTTAGAAATGAATATATATTTTTAAATGAATAAAAGAAAAAAAGAAGCATCTTTTTTCCAATGAGAGCTATTAATATTTTATGTCTCGCTGAAGAGCTGCTTCCTTTTCTCTTTCTTCTTGACACCAGAGAGGCTATTAGCTCTTTATTTTTATGTCTCCCTTTTTCTCACCCCTACCGTGCCCCACAACCCAAATAATAACAACAACAACTTCAATCTGCCTCTTCCTGGTCGGGACACCGTACTTGCTATCTTTCCACTTTATTAACTTAAGCATTAGCTTTTTGAAGCGAGTAAAATTATAAATGACATGTAATCCTATGCTGGGTGGCAGAGGGCTGCTTTCTGAAGCCGTGATTGACTGAGGTGAACAGGGAAAGGGAAAAATTTGTTCTGAGGGTTGCAGAGTGCCAAGTGATATGTCATGGCCTCTGGCAACAAGAGCAGCATTGTATTTATAATCAGTGCAACACGCTGAGAGGGCAAATTAAGCTGCAGGAAGCCCAGCTGTGGCAGTGACATAAGGGGCCATACTTTACTCCATATCCTTTCACAGATGTTAGCTCATGCTGGAGCCACAGCTCCAGCGACGTATTTTGGATCTCACAGAAAACAGGCTCTGCTCACGGATGAGGAATCACTCTTTCTCAGCTTTTGTGGTGTGGATCCTTGTATTTCACCAAGCCATTTAGTTCTATAAATCCCAATGGCTGTCTACACTTATGAAAACTGTTCCAAAAGAGGTTGACAGACCCCACTGTAAATTAGGCTCTCTGTTCAAGTTGGGCCAGAGTAATAAAATGAAGGCTAGTGCGAGGTCAGACCCAATAAAGCAAATGTCAAAATTATGTCAGCAGG
>NW_009214846.1:4815-14990 GCF_000690835.1 Fulmarus glacialis
TTTAGGACTTCAGAGATAAATATCTGCCGGTGATGCACTGCAGGGTCAGTGCCTGGATCACACAGCCTTTGAAAGAAGGAACACAGATTTTCTGCACGAGTCCTGGTTTTGGCATTGTAATTCGTATTGGAATGAGGTTGAAGTTTGGATCCACAGTCAGTCCACTTGTGATGTTTCTGCTGTGCAATGCAGTATGAATTTTAAACCCTTTGTTGTCAGTTACCTTTTAATCTCCACTTCAAGACCTGAGAGACAGGGAAGTGTTAGTGGTACCCAATGCCATGCTAGTACCCAGAGAAAGGGAGGCCAGAACTCCAATAAAGCTTAAGGGAACAAAGTGCCGAAAGCCTATGTTTACCCAAACCTAGAAACTTGTATGTCAGTGGTAGCTGCATGTGAAGTGACCTTAAAATTCTTTGAAAAACCCACACCTAAAAGAAACTCTTTAGCTCAACCAAAACACATTCAGGTGTGTTAATTTTACATCAATGAGTAGAGATCAAAGTCCTCTTAACTGAGATCAGAAATCTTGAAGTTTGGGATATCAGCCCCAAACTGCATCAAATCCTCTCTGAGGAGCTTTGGAGTTTGACACATTGTTAAAAATATCAACGATTTTACCAATTACTCGTAAAAAGAGAAAAAGAGAGAGGAGAGGAGGAGCATAGCAAAACCATATTTGAAAATAGACAATGGCAAGAAACGTTTTAAATGTTATACAGTTGACCCAAACAATGTAATATGATTTGTTCAAACCAAGCTTTTTTCCTAACTCATGTCCCTTTAAAAGTCTGTTCTTTCTAGTTTTTAATATGGACCTAGCGACTGGTTTTGCTTGTGTAGAGTGCATGAACTGCAAACATTAATTCAGCTGTAGTTGAAAGAAATACTTCAACTTATTTCTGTACCAGAAGTGAGGTGTAGCCTCAAGTTTTAGCTTAGATTAAGCTATAATCCAGTCTGGGTATTTCTTATGCATCTTGGACCAGGTGTGATGGTAACTAGTTGAATTCTTTTTTTTTTTTTCTTTTGATATTAAGTTTCTGCAAATCGTGATAGTAAATCAGCAGAGAATCCAAGTGTTTTGTTATATTAAGTATTAGCTTTAGCGAAAACACAAAAAAACCCCATATTTTAAAACTTTTCAAATTAATTGCCAAATTTGATTCTTTCTAAATCAGAAATGAACCCCCCCCAAATTATCAGAATGACAATTTTCAGAGGAAAAAAATATGAAACTATCAGCATGTTTTGCAAGGAAAATTTACATTCTGACGTTCCTGGTGCAAATATCTGGTTTTATTTCAATCATTTAACGGTATAAACTTGGGATTACTCTTACAATTCTGATGAAAAGTTTTAACAGGAAGATATTATTCCAAGGTAAGTATTTGTCAGTTTGCTTGGGTTGAATCCAAAATCCTGAAACAGCCTTTCCGTTATTATATCCTTGGAACCTTAAAAAGCTTGGATTTTAGGCCTTTCAAATTTCCTCATTTTTATATAAATTCCACTGAATTTGTAGCCTTTAACTTACTTTAAATCAAACATTTGTGTTCTGTAGAATATGTGCGGTTTTGAGGCTCCAGAACCTGGTATGATATTTAAATCCCATCCAGACTTCCTTTTTGTGCTATCATTTGCCTCCCAAGACCTGCCTGGACCCACATTCGCATATCTGAAACACTTACGCTAAACTACCTTAAGCATGGCTCATTGTTGAAGCTGTCAGGAAGTATTTTCTTACAGCATCCATCACGCAACACCTCGGCTATACAAAATTCTAATTGTGCAGATTCTAATCTATCTGCTTCTCGCGCACTGTCCGGGATCAAAACACACATGGAAGTTTAATCATATCTGAATTCTCAATAACTTAGGTAAGGCAATGTTGTCTTGCATGTCAAACACTTCAAAGAAAATAAAGATCTTATTTTGCCACAGACATCAATTAACTTATTCAGATGACATTTAGCTATCATCTAAAGTAATTATATGGCTTCCATTAGTTATAGTTTTAGGTATTCATCTCCACAGCTGTTCCAAGACGCTCCAAGAAACTGTGGCCTAGATTTATTCTACCTACTTTTATGCATTTCGTTGAGAGACTAAAATAAAAGTCTAGTCACCTTGAGCCCTGTCTTCAGGACAAAATACGGATAGGTGTCTCCAGACAGTTATTTAGCTCAGAGATGGGATGAATCACTCTCTGGAAGTGTCTTTTTCTCCCTCAGCTACTGAGGGGAATTAATTACAATGTGAATTAAGCCCCTCTGCAATAGATTGGATATTTCTGGACCTAGATGACATATCTAAGAAATGTGTGGCACAGCTCAGGATGGAAACAACCCAAAAAACCCCCCACACCTTTGTTAATTTCTGCTCTGGTTTCCTCTCCTCACATTGTTCTATTGACTGTGTTTATTTTTAAAGTTATGTTGGATTACTCAGTAACTGAGACTGAACTGTATTTAAAACCATGAAGAGAGTTTTTCCATATGCTACTGCCTGTTTTGAGAGATCCCATGGTAGTCTACAACTTCTTTCCAGAAATAAGTCAAAACTAAATGAACACCATTCAATACACTGTTATGTCCCTTTTTTAGAACAAATTCAATAAATATATCCGTATTAAAAATCTAATAAGAAATGGTAGAGAGTGATGTTGTACAGATACCTACATGAATAAATATACCAAAAAAGGGATAATAATCAACATACTAAAAAAATCTGAAGCAAGATGTTTCTTGATGGAAGTGTTTTTTGATCAACATTATTTATTTTAAATAATGCCCTGATTTGAAGAACTGAAGTGAAACAGTCAACTTACACTGATATTTCCATTTCAAAATTACCTTCAAGAAAAGCCATGTATTTTTCAAACACAATAAAAAAGGTTGTATAAAAGTTGATGTATATTCCTATCGGATTGTTTAATTTGAAGATATTTTTGTCATTTTTACTTTTACAATTCCAGTCTGAATCATTCAACGTTTATTCATTCAGTGATAATATTTAACTTGTGCCATCACTCGGAATGGAGATTCATTTTTCAATGTTGGCATTTTTGCATTAAAAAAAAAAACAACAAACTTTTTTTTTTTTATAGTGTTCAAAGGAGGAATGGCTGAAACAGGAGACTAAATTATGTAACTCAAACCAGGGTTTCTCTCATGTCCTGACATAAACTACTGAGACTTGAAGTATGCTCTACCACAGTAAAGATTGCCTTTGATGAAGACCATGCAGGCCAGTCATCCAAGATGTACACATTTTTCTCTGTTAATGTATGAGGTTAAATGACGATATGCTCAAAACCGTTGTGATCCGTAAATGATATCAATTCTAATATTACTCATGTCCATAGACATGTTCTCAAGACAGTTTCAGATTTTTTATTTTATTTCGTTTCATTTTTTAAATGCCATAATTGCTAAGCAATGAGAGCAGATCCTGGAGCACTAGATATCAAGGCAGTTTGTGATTCGTTTTGGCAGTGCAAATATATAAGGACCTTTATTAATTGTTGGTATATATTGGAGATGGTGGATTCATTTGGAACAATTTAGTGGTTGGTAAACTTCAATATTTTTGAGGGTCCCCACAAGTTATTGATTTGTTGGTTTTTTTCCTTTTAAAAGTGCACTTTCATTCTTTTAAGTGCACAACTAGACACTTAACTTTCAGTTTATCCATAAAAAAATTGAGATGATAAGCTGTAGCAAGCTCTATATGGATAGTACCATGATTTTTTACAAAGCCCACAGTTAAGCTGTGGAATTTAGTGCTGTAAGTTGTAGTGCATGTAAAAAGCATGCGTAAGTTCAAAATGGAAAAGAAGAAATTGAAGAAAGAAAATTCTAATGAGCCTTGTACAACAAAGAGGCCACTTATGGCTCAGAAAGTTCATGTGCACACGAACCATTTATGTCTGGGAGGACGTATCAGGAAAATGTTTGTCCTAATCTTATTTGCTTCTCCAGGCAGCTGCAACTGGCCAGCACTGGAAACAGGACACTGGGCTAGATATACCTTGGTGTGACCTGCGCTGGCTTCTCTTCTGTTCATTCTTCTGCTCACTATGTGATGGGATCAAAGATAAGACCTTTTCTCATTCACACCTTGGCCTCTGTGCTGTGACTGCCCATGGAGGTCTCAATTAATAGCAATTTCAGTTGTAACTTGAATGATGGGCTCCCTGATGGCTGAATTCTCTACTGATCAAAGTCATCATTGCTCCATTAACTGCAACACAGCAATGCCAATTTATACCAGGAGTGAGTAAAGCCCCGTGTTATTGAAACAGGTCCGAAATCACTACATTCATTTTAAACAGGGTAGCAGGAGGCCATTGGGATCAGAGTACAGCAGCATTTGTTATCAGTTGTTGTGCAGGAAGAGGTTGAGGGCAGCACCCTTGAGCAGAAATGGCATTCTCTTCAACTTATTCAAATGACACAGTATTATCAATGGGAGTGAGAAAAGAGTTTTCATAAAGAATAGACAGATGTCATGGTTTAGCCCCAGCCAGCAGCTAAACACCACACAGCAGCTCGCTCACTCCCCCACCCAGTGGGATGGGGGAGAGAATAGAGACAAAAAAAAAGTAAAATTCATGGATTGAGATAAAGACAGTTTAATAGAACAGAAAAGGGAGGGGAGAAAATAATAATAATGATAGAATATACAAAATAAGTGATGCACAATACAATTGCTTACCACCCACCGACCGATGCCCAGCCAGTTCCCGAGCAACGGTCACTGCTCCCCAGCCAACCCCCAGCCCAGCTTATATACTGAGCATGAAGTTATACGGTATAGAATACCCCGTTGGCCAGTTGGGTCAACTGTCCCTCCCAGCTTCTTGTGCACCTGGCAGAGCATGGGAAGCTGAAAAGTCCTTGACTAGCGTAAACATTACTTAGCAACAATTAAAACATCAGTGTGTTATCAACATTATTCTCATACTAAATCCAAAACACAGCACTATACCAGTTACTAGGAAGAAAATTAACTCTATCCCAGCTGAAACTAGGTCAGACAGATTTCTGTAAATGTTTGTTTAAAATAAACAAGAAAACTAGTCTCGGATAAAAACAACAGAGACTATTTTTTTGTATTCCATCATAGCTGAAACTGACCACATTTGGATAAAAGCAAATGGATAACCAATTAGCTGAAATCCTTTACAGTCAGTTTTTTGCAATATTTCCTGATATCCCTTTCTTAATCCCTTCTTTGGAACGTGTTTTCACTTTTCAGTGAGAAATAAATAGCGCAAATAGTAAGTTGTGGGTTTTTTTTCCCTTGCTTGAAAAATAATGCTGAAGGAATTGTTTTGCAGTTGAAAATTAATGTAACCCATTATGTCCAGGAAATTTCTTCAATATATTACTTGCCAAGTCTTTGGTCCTCGCGAAGAAAATAATTTTAATTTATCTCATTTTTCACAACTGAGCCAATGATTGTTTAACCTAAAGTGCCATTGTGACTAAGTAGAGAAATATCAGGGTTCTTGGTCATTTTATTGGAGCTCAGCTATTAAGTCCACTAGGTTAGCATTGAGAATCACAGAAATTGCCACTTCAGAAGGAAAAAGTCCTAGAGAATGTAACAGAGGATGAAAACATTTCATTTGGCTTTTTTTGCACTGCTTTAGAGCATTAAATAGAAAATTATATCTTTGCTATAAAACTCAGAAAGGTGGATAAAAGCAAGCTATAGAAAGGTTATAATTTTCAATTAAATGTTATAAATGTTTGGAATTAATTTCTTACATGTTTATGTATTTGTTAGCCCTTGTATAAAACTATTATTATTGCTTTATTGTTATATCCTTGTTGCGAAGGTCTTACGATCCCTAAGTGAAAACATAGCCCTGATGTTAACTCTGGAGCCTGTAAAGTATTGTTGATTCAATGTACATGATTAGTATTTTCAAATTTCCCTTGAGGATTTAGAGAAATACCTTCTACTAAGTTATGTGGCTGAGGTCCTACTGTAGGCACTCATGCTTCTGTTCAACTTTACGTTGTTCCACTCAAATCAATAGCTCAGAGTTATAAATCAAGCCAATTGACAATTTTGACCTGCAATTTTTGTCAATACTCTGAAATTCACCTATGGAAATTTAGCTCTTCTGCCAAGGTAGTTATGAAAAATATTCAACCTTCCATCTGTTGTATTATGATAAAAATTCAAAAGCACACATTATAGGAATAGCACTGTAGATTCCCAAATCAGAGGCAGATTCCCTTTGGAGTTGCCTTTTGTCAAGTTAGCTAAAAGTAACCTCACTTAAAGCGACAGAACTATATTATTTCTTTCAAAAACTTTGGAACGGAAAAAATGTAACATTTTCAGGATTTCTAAGTGACAAGGGACACATTTTTCTTGTGGTTCTAAATGCTTATTTAAAATTCAAACTGATAAGAACAGGAAAAACCTCAAGGAAAATGTTGATATAGAAATGAAACATTTCCAAATAATCCAGTTAAATATTTTGATTGATTCTAAAAGTGCTGAATAATCTAGCTTCATGAGTTGCACTTTTTCTTGCAACTCAGCATGGCAAAGATTTGGGAATGGTAGCTCAAAAATATTTGCAAGGCTATTTCTTACCAACTCTATCCATTAGGTGTAGAGGATTTAGGGATGCAACTCTTTTCTGTCTTTGCAATCCACCCATACAACAGAGAAAGAGGCTGCTGGTTAGAGAGCCTTCCCAACATGTTGTTCAACTGTCGTGCACAGCATGAGAAAACCTAAAAAGAAGCCTGAGTACCATTGGCATTACATTTGATTTAACGAGTGTCGTAACAATGTTAAACTCGGATACAAGCAGAAAATTATTTCAAGAACGGGTGAAAAGTCATCTTCAGATTTGCAGAAGGATTTTGGGTGTCTGGGATATTTATTAGAGTACGATACATCCAGTCCAATGGTAGGAACAGAATCCTTTGCTAATCTGCAGGGCAGCACCAATATGATGGGGACTAGCTAGGCTTGCTCTGGACACTGCCTTGCCTAAAGGCCTCCTATATCATGTGGAGAAAAGGAAATGGTATAGGTCACAATCTTTTTATTCCTTTTTATCATTAGCTGGAATTAACCTTTGTTGTTACCAATCAAAAGAAAGCAATAAATAATAATATATAAAATAAATAAAATTTATGAAAATGAAGATATTTTAAAAATAGGGGGAGATAAAGAGATAAAAAGCACATGCTTATGTTTTCTCCATTTCCTGCTGGAAATAAATAGGCAAATTTTAAAGAATATATACACAAAATATAAGCAGGAGAAAGCAAGAAAATCCAAGAGAGTGAGAAAAAGAGGGAGAGAGAAAGCAAATATGCCTAAACATTTGGTGCAGACTTTCAAGGCCAAAAAGGAATTTAACAGCCTTTCAGAACAAAAACTATGATGAAATTTGATCTTTAACCACACTACATCTTAGGGGTGCCTTTCTACAATAAGAGCAAGAAAATGCAAATGAATTTAAATCAGATGAAAATCTTTGATTATACAATGCATTAGTCAGATCCACACTTAGATTACAGTGATCAGTTCTGGTCATCACATTACAACATAAAATATTGAAACACTTGACAAGGTAAAGAGACAGGAGATGAGTTTGATCTTAGGCTGTGATTATATTGTGTTAATGACTTCCTATCATATTACTGGCTTCTCTATCTTATTAGAGAAACACCACTTCCTAATTGAGTAAGAAGGCAGCCAAAAGAAGCAGAATTTTAGAAATTGTTATTATTATTGCCTTTTTAACATTCCTTTTCATAAGCTGTATACTCCATCCTTATTTAAAGAAAAGGACATTAAATTAGGCTGTATATTTCAATTGGGAAAGTGTGATTCACTGATCAATAAACCTAAACAAGGACAGAGCATTACATATGCAAGACATTCAGTCAAAATATCTCATGCTGTGTCCCAGGAAGAAGAAGCCATGCACAAACGAAATAGAAGGCAGCCTTTAAAAATGAAGGCAATGTGCCAAGAATATAATTTCATTCCCTAATGAAGTTATACTGAGTGACTTGGTTACTGAGGTCTAGGTAAGTCACACTGTGAAACGTGTAGTGGCTAAACTGTTCTTATCTGTGATCCTGCCACATTGTCATTCTTCTGAAATTCACCTATCGAGAAAAGAAATGGATCACGGGGACAGCGTAAGGCATACCTTAAGTCAAAGGTAGCCAAAAAAATCTTTAGTGCCATAAGGATTTTTTAATGCTGATAGAATCAGTGTTACCCCGTAAGAGAACAAGTAGGCAGCATGGGACAGCCTTGTGTTAGCAGAGGGAGTTACTCAGCCCACCTTTGAGAACCTGCCCTGCACTGAAGCTCCACGTGCTGTGGTTCTCCTCACCACGGAAGCTCTGAGTAAGAAAAATCTCAGGACAAAACCAGAAGACTGACATTCAGGGCCTTTAGCTCCACTGCCCTTTCTGTGGACAATCTCCTGCTCCTTTTTAGCCTTTATTGTTGCAAGAAGATACTTGTAGCACTAATAGTCATACGCTCAGGTGCAAATACACTGGTCAGAGAAATAAATACAAACAAATATATGAGCTTGCTTATTTGTACTCTTCCTGTTATCAAGAATTTGGATTAATATTTTTCCAGGAAGATACTTGAGAAGTTTTAGGAAACTGTGAAATCAAAGCTCTAACTTGGTCAAAGGAGATCTTAGCAACATTTCTTTTATCCAAGAGAAGGGTTAGAAACTGCTGTTATAGTTAGAGAAAGATAATCAAGATCTGAAAATTATAGTGCTGCACTAGGCATTTTCATCACATTTTAACCTCTTCTCATGACTATTTTACTTCACTTATTTCCCCTTGTTTGAAAAAAACAGTTATTTTCCTTTGACATCAATGGGAAATTAGAGTTATATCCTTTAAACAGAAACAAAGGTTTTCTTCCACAAGAAAACTTTTGCCATTTAACATGCTCCCTTTTCATCTTGAGGTAGTTTATCAAAATAATTTGTAGTACCATTGTTTAAATAAGATACAAAACCTTCATGCTGGGAAACATAAAATACACAAAGGTTAATGTTAGTCTTATGGGCATCTGTCTTTGTTCAATAGGCAACAGAAAAGCCTATAGAAAGAGATCCTCCAGAGGGTGATTTGGAATGTTGTCTGGACTCTGAATTGTCCCGTAGAGAGACGTATCTCTCACTATCACTGTAGAAGGCTGGGTATTAATCATATTAGTCTATGTGAATGCCCCATGTTGTCCCCAAAATGGGGGGGAAAAAAAAAAAAAACCAAAAAACAAAACCCAACAAAAAAAGGACAAGCAGGGAAAAAAAAAAGATAATAAAAAAGCCCAAACAACAACCAAAAACCCCACCACAACAGAACACAATCAAATGGATAAACTCTTCTCTCTACTCCTTATGTTCAAAGATACTCAGATGGCAAAGTCAAGCACTTAAAAGTTAGGAAATTCCCAACCAGAGATCTAGCTAATTTAGCTAGCTAAAGCTCAGCTTCTTGTGGCAGTGGGGAGATGGATTTTCTAAGACCACCTGATGAAGTAGAGTACATACCAGCTAAAGTAAGTTTTTCTTTAGTTCTGAAGGCCATTGCTCAGGGTGCAGTGACACCACAGATAATGGCCAGTGAGATAGTGAACCATGAATGGAAACCAGTCTTACCTACAAGAGTAAGGGATCGATCCCTTATAACCAAAAGATGATCCCAGTCATGGAAATGAC
The DNA here is from genome assembly GCF_000690835.1 of Fulmarus glacialis. Taxonomy (NCBI): domain Eukaryota; kingdom Metazoa; phylum Chordata; class Aves; order Procellariiformes; family Procellariidae; genus Fulmarus; species Fulmarus glacialis. The sequence goes on from NW_009214846.1 coordinate 14,567, forward strand.
AGTGTACAGGTACAGATTTACCAAGGGGTTGAGTGCTGTAGCCTTTTACATGGGAACCCTCAATTTCAAGTGACGTGAAAAAGCTTATACATGTTGTAGCTCCATCAAACCTTAGTCCACTCAGCATCAATGAAGTCAGTGCATTAGGCCCTTTGTTTTTTCTAGCTAAACTTAGCAGATTCCTTTATATTTCTTATTTTATTATTATTTTTATTTTTGTACATTATAGTCCTGGCTATTGTAATTTTTCATTTGTTTGTTTTTGTTTCTCCTTCACTCGCTGAACCACAGTGGAGTTTTGCAATAACAGCTGAAAAAGATTCTGGTTTGGAAATGTCATATTTCATATATTATTTCTGAGGGTGTTACATTTTGAGATTTCTTTTCTGTGGAATATCATAATTCATCCTCTTATGAGGGAAAG
>NW_009214846.1:15021-28871 GCF_000690835.1 Fulmarus glacialis
ACAAAGGTAGAGAAACAATGGGCAGCAAGAAGTATGGTGGATGTTTAAAATCCTTTTCAAGTGTAATAATTCTTTCAGGTTTAATTTATAGTCACCTCTGTGTTTTGAATTATATAGGACTAGGCTGCAACAGCCGTATTTGAATTCACAGGAATGTGTGTTTAGGAGGAAGAAGCAGTAAACCCTTCCCATTGTCCTACTTAGTGTTGCTACACTTGTATATGGGGTTACAGCAGCTACTCACCCAATACTACACCCAGTGAGGAGCTGTCTTGGCTCCAACCTTAACTTATTCATCGCCCAGAGAAGCTGTCCAAGCACAAAGCAGTAGCTAAGCTCTACGAGGTAACTTTCTGCCTCAGAGTGGTAGGCAATAGGAAACGATCACGCCCATCCATCCTTCGATGATTTCTGTAGTTTGTTCCTAGGTAGTGCAGCAGCATGCTGGCCCTCAGAGTAGACAGTTATAGGTCCCTAAAGTTTTGAGCCAGCCTGTAGCACATACGTTCTGTGTCCGTGAGCTGTCTCCTGTTGCTTTCTTTCTGCCAGGAGTCCCATTGCAGGCATTTGACTCATGTGCATAGATGCTGTAAGGCACAACTGAATAGAATACAATCCAATAAAACAACAAAACAAACCAAAGAATACAACAGTGGGAGAATAAATATTCCATGGAACTCATGCCAAGGTTACATGTTTACTAGTTTTCCACTTTATTGTCAGTCATTTGAATTTCTTAGAGTGAGGGCAGACATTTTTATAGCACTTTCTGTTTAGCATTGGACATTTGAAGTGGCACAGCAGAAAGGAAAGCAAGTTTTTAGCTATAAATTGCAATGCGAAAGCTGCATAATAATGAATGATATAAGGGGTTTTTTTTATTTCCATTTTTCTTCTTTACCCAAGAAAGGACCAAATCATTCTGAAAACACATTAGAAGTCAATGACAAAGTAATAGAAAATGCTGACATTTGGAAATATCTTTCTGAGAAAGTTCTCTAAGTGCTAGTTTTCAGAATCTATTCCACCCATGTAGATAAACCTGGAGGCAAGGAGCACAGGTGATGTCCTTCATACTGATTGAAAAATCGAATCTCATTAATATGAAAAGAGCAGTGGCTAAATATTTTTTTCATCACCAGAATACTTGTATTATTTCAGATTGTTATTTAGTATTATTATTATTATTGATAATAACTATCAGTGATATCTTCACATTTATACAGTGCCTTTTCTCTCAGAAGGTCCCAGTGCCTGGGCACCAAAATCACTTCCCTAATCATGGGAATGCAGCCTTGATTTTTATCTATGACCTGTGATGCTGCACAGCAAACAAGGAGACAAATCCCATGAATACTAAGGCATTTTGTGCAATTCAATTTGCTCTTGTGAGCAAAATTTTCAGTTTCAAGATTTGGTACAAAGAAGTGGAATAGCAGTCTAACTTGGAGTACTTCAGAAACTTCATGATAGCAGTGGTGTATCTTCCCTGCTAAAAAGTTAAGCTTGTACATAAATATACATCTACCTGACAGCTTTGCTATCAAGAAATGAGCCATCTAGTCGAATCATTCATTTGTGTCCTCTCCATATCTTGGAATGAGGGAAGACTTTCCAGGACATCCATAGTCTCAGCTTCAGGTCAATACCTAAGAGACCTGGCATGAAGAACCCTCTACAGTCATTCTCCGCTGAATGTACAGGAACCCAAGCCAAGTGAATTATTCAAACACCCAACTTCTAGAGGTACAGAATTAGTTGAACTGCGTCTTACCTTAGTCAACAATGTAATGTTCAGAATCCCTGTTTATTGACTGCGGATTATATATAGGATACTTTACATGGATACACACACACACATATCTGTGTGTATGTTTATATCTATTTATGCAGAGATTTATAGTGATTACAAATGTATGTGTCTAAGGAATTTAGGAAAGTACTTAAGAAGAGCACTTCACACAGATGACTAAATTTGGGAAACCTGAAACTTGTCCCAAGTTTCCTATCTGGTGAAAAAATGCATGCAAATCAATGACTAATGGGGGGGAGAAGAAAAAAAAAAGGGAAAAACAACAACAAAACAAACAAAAAAATATCCCCTCAAAACCATAACGTGACAGGAAAAAAAAGGGAAAACCAACAACAAAACAAACAAACAAATATCCCCTCAAAACCATAACGTGACAGAAAAATATATATTTGTAATTATATATATCCATTTGTTAGCTAGATATAATTGGCTGAAGTATTAAGCATAAATAGCTGAAGTGAATGTGTAACCTTTTCAGAACTTATATTTTATAATGAAGGCTTTTGCAGAGATTATTGTCTTCATCAGAGCTGTTGCTATTGCTCAAGGGAAAGTATGTGATTTATGAAAGAAAAAATCCAAACACAATCAGGATCTTGAAGCTGAGTGTTGTTTCCATTGAACTGTGAACTTGAGGTTGAATGTAAGTTTTACACTGACCTGACTGTAGTTGTCACATGAACTTCCCATTTTGTAGAAATATTAGAACATGGGGAAAGACACTGAGAACACCTCTGTGCCTGAAGGAAGAGGGCAGGCTGCGTATAGTAGGTTTGCTCTCTCTGGAGGGGGAAAAAAAAAAAAAAAAAAAAAAAAAAAAAAAAAAAAAAAAGAAAAGAAAGCATAAGCAGAGGTAAAAGTACTTACTTTGTTATAATAACATGCAACTTGAATACATTTTATTTCAGAAACAGAAAGCTGAATCTTCTGGATTTTTTACTACAAGAAAACACTTCAAATGGAAATTTCCATTTTCCAGATTTATTTTATGTATATAGCTACAGATAGACATACAAACACACACCTTTAACAGTCAAGTAGCAAAAAAAGAAGTAACCAACTCAGCTAACAGTAATCACTTAATATTGTCTAAAGACTGTATTGTTACAACAAGGGGCCAGTGGAAAATTCCTATACAAGCAGTTCTTTAGTGGTTAAGAAAGCCTTTATCTGTTAAAAAAACTTCACCCACAGCAAGGGTGGGGGAAGAAATGGAGAATGGTGAGGCTGAAACCAGGGGCAGGATGGTAATTGTAGGTATATTTATATTATAAACTGGCACAGCACCCTGATACAGCCTTTTTGAGGCTACCATAGATGGGCTGCCTGAATCTCTACTGAGCTCCCAGTAATCCCAGAAGAGTAACAGGTCAAAATACTTTTGTAGTATACATGCACTACTAATGTAAGCATAGCCAGGATTGCTCTTTGGCACTGATATGAACAATGGAGCAATCATCATGTGAGAGGCTCCGAAATACTTCAGAGCAAGGTGTCATGCTGAGATTGCATATTGAGAGGGAATTCTTTGGAGGAAACCATCCCATGAACGTTATATAAGTTCAAGTGTTTGTGCATCTGGCACTGTTTAATTTATTATAGTAGACTTAGGCTTTAGGACTGTTCTACTAATGCCGCAGAAATGGGAATCATTAGAGCTCATGGTTAAATCGTGACCTGGACCAAGCCACTCAAGAAAAATTCTTCATGTTAGACATTGGTACGAGAAATGGTGATTGGACCTTTCAGATTGCAGGGGGAGCGATGGAAAGGGAACCACATGTTCCAGACATTCATCCCATTTTGAACCGACTTCTCGACAGTAAGTTCAGATAAGTGTGATGAGGGCTACATAGAAGAGGAAGAAAAATGGAAGTTTGGAGCCTCGGGGCTTTTTTGGTGTCCAAAGAAAGCTGAGAGACAGAAGGGCAAGGCGAGCACGAAATGCAGAAAGTACAGAGGGCAGGAAACTGATTTGAGGAATCTGGGGTTTGCCAGAATGGGACATTTCCTGATCAGCTTCATGTCATGATTTGAGGGATAGAAAGAGTCCCAAACTCACATTGCAATATTTTTGAAATGTACTTGCTCTAATCAGAACCAAATTTTATGGCTTGTTGATGGACAATTTACCAGCAGCTGCTTTCCAACCCACCAACTGTTCAGACAAACAAATTGCAACAAACTAGGAGGGGTAAGAAATAGGAAGAAGAAAGTGCAATTCACAGGCAGCACTGAGAACAGGACATATTGTTCTGCTGATTGTTCCTTTAAGCATGGATAATCATGTACAATGATGTATTCACTTTAAGAGGATTCTCCATGTGGAAAATGTTCTTGAAAGGTTTAAACACCGTGAATGATCCAAAACTCATCACAGCGTCATGGGAACAGGGGCAACTTAGAAAGCAGCTATAAAAAAAAGGGAAAGCAAGAGGGAGATAGCAAAGGAGAAGAGAGCTTTGCAATGTGATGCAGACACGATTAAGGATATTCTGAGTAGGGCCAAAGAGCCTTGACTGATGTAGTGAAGGTTAAGCTGTCTTTCGGACAGAGGAAAGCATCTTTCAGGATGTTCTCTTTAAGTGATTAAAAGTCTGGCTAAGCTGGGGTGGCTGCAAATACGAGAAGTGAAAACTCCCAGAAGGAAAACTAGCAAAATAATTTGTACCATTTAGGAGAGGTCCTGAGGAGGAGATGCAAGTGATTTCCAATGTGTATAGATCATAAAGCTCCCTGAAAGTGACAAGTACAGTTGAATTAAATACTTTCTCTGTCCCTTTCTCTGACACTCTTCTCCCCTCTCTCTTCCCTCTCCTTTTTTAATGCTCTCTTTTTTCTTCCTTTTGTGTTTTTTTTTTTTTTTTTTTTTCCTCCTTTTCCTTTTCTTTTCTTTCTTGATCTATCTGAAATCAGCCTGGGCAGAATCAGGCATGGCAGCAGCAGTCCTATGCAGAAGCCAGAGACAGAGCACAGAAGAGCACTATGAAGTGTTCTGCCTAAGCCAAGGATGCTCAACTAGTACTCAGAAGACAGTGCTTTTCATGACCACCTGTGCCTTAGGAGCTCATCACTTGTCTCAGGAAGATATATTTCATATTCTTTGCACAGATTGTTTCCCCTCAGCTACGCTGGGTTGGGAGGGATTTCTTGCATTCTCTCTGAAATCAAAAATCATCCTGTTATTTTTAAATCAGATCCCTGGCCTAGGAAACTATAGACCAATTGGTCTAGACTCAATAATAAGCAAGGTTTGAGAATATACTTTGAAAGAAAAAAATATTAAAGATAGAAAGATAAGAAAGATAAAATAGATGGGTTTACCAAAGATAGACTGCCAAACTGAATTGATAGCATTCCATGATAAGATAACTGATTTTCTAGACAAGTGAAATTTAATAGATCTAATCTGCCTGGAGTTCAAGAAAACATTTAATATGGTCCATGCTAGAAATTATTATTGAAGCTAGAGGGGATGGGGATTAGTTGAGGAGTTAGCTGGGGAGCTATAAATGTGTAAGGAGCTGGCTGGTGAATTATTAGGGAAGGGGAATGGTATTCTTGATCAGATAGGCTAGAACCACTGTTCCCTTTTCATTACTTGGAAATAGGAGTACGCTATTTCAGACTGCTGGTGACACAAAGCCAGACACTTTGTCAACACTGAGGGGAATCAGGGTACTGCAGAAAAGGGGCAAACTGAGGAATTAAGTAATAGAACTAGAAAGAAGTATATTAGGAAAAGTACAGTGTCCTGTACCGAGGCACAAATCATCTCATTTGTGCTGTATGTTCAAAGTTCTTGAACTGGGAATAACAGAAAAGGGAAGAAACAGGAAGATATAAACTGTACATATTAGCCAATCGGAAGTTGTTGATCACCAATGTGAGGTGTCAATAGTAACAACAATAACAATAATAATAATTCTATTCAAAGGAAGCATGACCGTAATTTTACAAGTCAATTGGTGACTTCAAGCAATGTCCCCCATTCTGGTTTGAAAAAGGTGTTAGGAAGAATCAGTTTAGATTGGACTAGAACAACGATTCGGGAGTGAAGAATCCATTCTTCGAGAGAGGAGTAAGACAGCTCGTCTGGTTTAACCTGTGAAAATAAGAGCTGAAGGTATAATTTTTCTCTATAAATATATTGAGGTGAGAATAGTGGGGCTGTTAAGGAGAAGTTATGCAAGCTAGAGCCAGCGTTGCTGCAAGAAAATGGTCATATTAATTTATTTGTAAACAGCAAAGCTGAAGATTAGCTTTCCAGAAGGAGAAACAAGATTCCCCAGCATGAATGGCTGCAGAGTTGGGATTATGAAACTGAAGTTTCCTACCTCAAACAAAGGAACAGCCCTGATAACTTGTGGTGATAAATGATCTGTCCCTTACCTGTAGCTTACTTTGCTGGTACATTACACCTTCAATGTTTTGTGGCTAGTGGACCCTCAGAGGAAAGAAGCTGGACAGTAGCACATTACCATGTTAGTATAAGGTCAGTGTTTCTTCTGGAAGCTGTGTATATGGGCTTACAGATGAAAATTCACCCTGAGACAACTCATTGTAACCACCTGTCTTCACTCTCCTGGCACTGTTACCACACCTGCAGACAGGTTCTGGAAATTAAATTTGTAATTGTTACATACTGCATATAAACAGCTGGAGTCCTTTCCTCTGCTCTACTTTGAAGCAATGAAATCACAAGAAAATTACATTGGGTTTGAATCATTGTCACCACTTAGCAAAGGAAAAACATAAAATGGAGAAGCTGAGACACAAAACTGAGATACACTCAGATGCTGTAGAAGTTGTAGGGGATGAAAAAAAAAAAGAAATAAAAATATTTCCCATCAAACTGAGGAAAAAAAAAAAGACAAATGAAGGTTTCCTTAATCTTTACCTCAGGGAATAAGCTCAATGCTAGTGATTTCAGACTATAAACTTTTTGGGGATAAGAAACTAGTCAAACACACAGGTTCAAGTCTCTCTTTCTTTTCAGCCTTCCTGTGTGACTCCAGGCAAGTTGCTGAAGGAAAGGTACAAAATGAACCCATTGGACCCTCCAGCTTCAGCACTGGACCATCTTTGTTAAATCTCCTGCCTCTTTCCAGCAAAGTGATTTGGAAGCCAAGCGTCAGGTCTGCAGACTACCAGTGCAGGGACTTTATGTAGCGACTTATGAAGCCCACGTGTTGAGCAGGCAGCAGAACAGAGCTAGTCAACAGGCAAAACTAATTCCAGGAATGTATCTGAACTCTCTTCCCTCTCTAAGGTGAAAAATACCTGAATTGACGCTTCACATTAGCAATCTGTCCAAGATCGGAAGGCTGGGATACCTCCTGATAGAAGATGGCTGATCGAGATCCTGGTGCGTTGATACAGTCTGTCTCCTACCACAAGATAAAAATCCACAGCTAGTCAACACAAAGCACCACACAGACCAACAGAGACTTCTGCCTAATCCTGCAGAAAGGGTGTTGATGGATTAACTTTGCACTCTTAGGCCTTATGCTGGATGAACTGTTGACTACAATTCTAATTTTAGGCCAGATCTGTGATCTTCCACAGGTGGGATAGAACCAGCCTCAAAATCTGTCACTTGTCTACTCCAACTTGAAACAAATGGATTATGTACCCTCACCTGATCTACACTGAACTTGTACTGCTGCATAAAGAAGGAGGTACAGGCATTAAAGACAGTGGAACTACTGGCCTGAAAACAGATAATTTTTTGGAGGTGGCAATGACATGACTTTTGCATGTTCATCTTTTGGTTAATGAACACACACAGAGTATGGGATCCTTAGCCAAAAGGAAGATAAATGTACATCATCCACTCTGTGGAGAATTCCTTAAACACCACATTATATAGTGAAGTCAGTTGTGGGGTAGAGGAGTTGGTCCACTCTCACTGCAGTTGAGAAAACAAAAATGGAGGCAGCAAAAAGATAATTCAGAGTGAGTTTAACTCTATTGTATGCCACACTGTTTATAAAACCCCCAAATTATAAACCCCCAGATTCTAGAAATAAGCCAGTGCTGGAGAATTCTGAATTCCTTTCTTTATCTTGGGGACGTAAATCCTTTTCTGATACTGGAAAACATTTCAGCCCTAGTCTCCTTGTACTTCAGCCCCTTACTCAGAAGAGTAGAAGAAGAAAAAATACCCTACTTCATAAAGATGTTGTGTAGAGAAGTACATGAATTATTGAGATCTGTTCTGATACAGAGAGGTCATATATGTATGTGTGTCTGCATGAGAGGTAGCTAGCTAGAATTGATTGCTGCGTGAATAAACTTTTATAGCTTCAGGCCCTGCAACAGTAATGTCCCCTCGCTCATCTCATCTCTGAGTTTCTAAACGGTCATGTCCTGCACGACTCTTTGCAGACTGTATATTGGAAAGGGCAAACTCTTGCTATTCTTCTGTGCTGTACACTAAGCCCTTTCTGCCCCCATTACTGCTTGATCTTTTACAAGGTTATCCTGCTATGAATTATAGGATGTAATTAAGGAAGATGGTTTTAATCCTTCTCTTTGTAAATGTACAATCTATTTATAAAAGAACCAGCTACATGATATTGTGAATTTTTGTACAGTCTATAGCTGAGGGTGACCAAACCAATTTCTCTGGATAGAATAAATCCTCCTTACCCTCACCCTTCAAACTTCAAACTGAACTTGATCCAAACATCCTTTTCTCCAGTTTAGAAAAAGCTTCATTCATTTTTAAGTTTCATTTTTATGTGAAAATGCTGTGAAATAGATTGTTCTCATGGTATTTTCAACCATGACCTGAAGTAGAAAGGAGCAGAAATACCATGAGGAAACTCACTCCTGGACTGATCTCCAGGCAAACTTGCCTGGAGAAATTAATGAATGAAATTCCAGTGAGATTTCTGGGAGAGCCCACAAATGCAAGGGTTCTCTTTATGGGGTAACTATAAAGGTCTGGGCAAGATATAACAATAAGAGGTTATTACACCAGAAAACATAAATCATTGGCCTTTTAAACAAAGCATGACTGAGCTAATCTAATTTGAAAGACTTCAAATAGCGGCACTAGTTGTGCCTAGGTTGCTGAGCAAGGGCATTTCTGCTGTGCTCCACGTCATTCTGTCCCTGAGTGTCCACTCTGAGGAACATATTGCAGAGTTTGTATAGACAATCTATTCCTGCCTTGTGCTGGGGTTTTATTCCATGGAAACTAAGGCACTTGGGGGGATGACACGTGCCCTAGCCTCATCCTGACAAGCAGTCAGTGTATGGTCAAAAAGCGTACTTCAGCACAATTGTTCCTTCATCCTCCAGTTTATGTAGACATTGCAGTAACACTTTAACATAACTTTTAGCCTCTTGCAGTAACATTTAGAAGCATCGTCCCCATGTTAGGCATTATAAAACCATGGGAAGAAAGAACTGTGCCCCCAGAACTTGATGTAAGAAAAGGGTAGCGCTAAGATGCAAGCAGAGCAGTGGGAAGTGAGTTTGTATCCTAGCCTTGGCATCTTGCCCAGACCATTCAACAGCTCTATTTGCACCTATTGTCTATGTTATTCTTTGTTACCTGCACTGCTATGTAATGATAAGGGCTGGGAGTGCCCAGGCCTTCAGCAGCATGGCTCTTCAGCCAGGGCTGCAGTGATCCCATCTCTGATATAGATTGGAGTGCAGCGTGATTGTAAAACATGCAGACATTACTATGCTACACATTCTCTCAGATCAAAGAAAATTTGTCCAGGGTCTCCAGAACCCTCTGACACCATTGGATGACAGACTGAATCTGAAGGTTTGTGCAGCTATAAACTGTTGTGCTCCTGCTCAACCCATGACGGAGAACATCTATGGACAGGGATGGGTTGGCTGGGGACTGATATGCTACTGGTGAATGCTGAATATCTGCTGGAGCAGTGAAGGGTGATGTAGTGATCTCTAGATACCTAAATCCTATAGAAACTAATTCTGGGATAAGTCCAGAGAGACACTATTGATTCTGACAGAATTATTCTGGATGCATAGCCATGTAACTGAAAGCACAGCCATGTAACTGAAAGCACAAATTGACCCGACGTAATCTGCTTTGGGATGAAAGGCACTATTTAAATGGAAGATGCTATTATTATTATTATTTCCCTTCTAGGGCTAGAGAAGCCCATAGCTTTCATCTTCAAGCAGGGGAGAGTGGAAGGAGAGTGATCTTTTTTTTCTCTAATGATAAAAAAAAAACCCTACAAACAAGAGGTAAATATGCCATTCAAAATAAATGTCAGTGGGAAAGTAAAAAAAAAAAAAAAGAAAAGTAAAGAAAAAGAAAAGGAAAAAAAAAGGAAACAAGAAACCAAGCAAAACTGAAGTAGATTTGACCTCAAAGGAGCTGAAATTGAGCTAAAGTTTACTACTGAAGTCAGGTTTCCCTTGGGGGGTAGGCTGCCATTTAAGCTATTTCTTCTCTTTTACTTGTACAGTATAATTCCCCTAATACAGTGCTATAGGTCAAAAAAAAGAGCTCTACTACAGCCGGGTTCCAATTTCCATTTACTAGCAAGAAAAACCTCCCCTTGTATAAAACAGCTTAGTATTATTTTGTGGAAGAATTGGCTCCTAAATACTACCTTACAGAAGAAGAAGGTAATCTGTATCCTCGTAGTCTGAAGCAAAAGCTACTTCTCCAGTGCACTAGCTCTTGACAAATTATTCCCTGAGTCTGCTACTGACTCACTGTGTGCCTCTTCATCTGCATTTTGTGCTTAAAAAAGGTGCTCTCAGTGTATCCAGTTAATTTTTACAAGGTGACTGTTATTTTTATTTTCTTTTCACCTTTTCTTGAACTACGTTCTCTCCCTCCTACTCGCCCCTCCCTTCACCCATAATCATACACAAAAACATCTCTTCCGTTGAGATTAAAACCCACACAGACTGACAACGGATTGGACTGTGCCAGAGGCATAATTAAGAAGCTTTTAGACCCGACACTGACAATGAAAGAAAGGAGCAAACTGACACTAATCAAACTAACTAATAAACAAAAATACACCGGAAAACTCCACGTATATGCTTGTACTACTTGTAACAGCAGGTGATAAGGAATCTTCAGACAGCAGAGTTATTTTTAAGTTGATGGTGCACCTTTAAAGACACACGGGGAGATTATATACCCCACTGTTCTGGCATTAAGCTTCATTTTTCCTTGCCTTTCCTGTTCTGAAAACCAGCTTGCTGCTGCCACAGTGTAACCTCTGTTAGGGAAGGGAACTAACTTCAGACTCCGACGTTGCTTATCGAGGCTGAAAGGGTGTGATCTGTCAGTAGGGAGAAGAGAGCGCTGAGCCAGAGATGGGTTTTGTGCTGTCTGGGGTGCTGGAGGGTTTTTAATATGGAAGCAACAACCTTGAATTCCTTGCGTCCTAGAAGGAGCTTGAGACCGAATTTAAAAGGTGTGTTTATAATCACCCTTTGCTGTGTTTCAATACTTGTTGGAAAAGGAATGTTTCTGAAATGTCCACACTCTACACGTGAAACTATTCTGGCCTGTATCTATCTACCCGAAAGCTTAAGTGCATCTCATTTGTCTTCTTTTGGGTTGACCCTTTTCTTCTTTTGCTAAGATTTGCTTAAAAGGCTGGCATGGGCATGTTAAAACCAAGACAGTCTATTTTTTTATTCATTTAACAGCTGAAGAGCCAGGGTTTCTGTTTCTCAGACTCAGTTTTTTCATTGCAGCATTTTTTAGTGCTCTGTTATTCCTATTATCTATTGTTTTTTTCATTAGGCCAATATATTATTCCAAACAGAGGATCAGAAATCCTGCAATTTTGAACAGAGAACTATGAAATAACAGTGTCTTGTGCTAAGGAGAAGGTGAGAGGAGGACAAAAAAAGTATTGCTCAACTTTCTTTCTGCCTCTTTTTGTAAAAATCACATGTTCTCACAGCATTTCAATATAGGCCCTGGGAAATCAGCAGAAAGGAACCACTCTCGAGATCCCGTTTACCTGGAAACCAGCTAGATTTCTAAATCCTGTCTGTCCTTGCTATCAGCTTGTTTGTCTGTGTAATGGGGATGATATTATTAATGAACTCATGATCATCCCCAGCAGTCAGCAGGTGACGGGTCCACTAGCTGCCCGGAGCTGGTGGTGCAGTACTCATTCCCCTCCTTCAGCGTAAGATAGGTGGGACTGACTGCAGCTGGAATGCTCTGATAGCTGCCAGCTAATGACAGTCCTTGTGCACATCACCTTCTTCCTTCCAACTTTTCTATTTACCTTGGGAAAAGGGGAGAGCTGGAAGAAAGCTTAATTTCATGTTCTGTTTACAATTTACAAAGACATCACAGTAGTACCAATGCAACAAGTATGATTTTACATGTCATTGTGGATCAGATTCACAACTACCAAAGCCTCTCGTACTGAGAGGTAAAGCACACACTAAACATGGGTTAAGTCATCTTTCTGAGACACAGAAAACATTTCTTCTCCATCTGAGGTTTACACTAATTGAAATCACAAATACACTTCTCCTTTTGTTATGCTATCTTGATTACCAGTGAGGAATTGAAACAGGCAAATAGAAAATTCAAGCCTCTCTATCCTGTACTAAAAGTCTGGAATAAGTATCTTCAAGATGCCATTAGAAATTTCACACTTCACAGTAAAATAAAAGGCTGTCCATGTTGAAATGGTTCATCAGAATAATATGTACATGAGGGCACCATAAGGCATTTGGGTAGAATTCAAGCCTGTGGCCAAGGTTCAGTGCTTAGGTTTGTGCCATATCTGATCTTACATCTGAAGTGTAGGTAAAAAACAGCCCAAACAGCTGGTGATTCAATATATGCTTGATTTGGGCCGAATCCGAAAACCTTTAAAAGTAAGTTTGCTGGGGTGATCACTGAACAATCAACAAATCTTTGCAAGGAATCTTACAATAAGACCAGCAAGTCTTCTGAAATTTCTGATATTTCATTTTCTGATACTGGCTTTTTTAATTTTTTTTTGTTTGTTTTTCAGTATTTGTTGTTTTGATCCAAGCTGGTAGTTAGAGTCAAAACCCGCAAACAGTCATGACATTTTCTGTAAACCTCATGATTTCTCATTTTGAGACTTAGGGCAAAAGTGCTTTTTGCTTGTTGGTTCTTCTCAAAGCTGACACCAATTAAGACTCATAGCTGCAGCACAGGGATTCAAAACATAGACCAGAGAGTGGTTCCTCCCACAGTGCAGAGTGGTACTCTGGGACTCAACACCACAAAGTATTGTGGACATTGAAAGTTTTCATGACTTCAAAAGGCAACAGGGAAAAATACTGGAAGAAAAATCCACTGAAGACTATGAAATATGAAGATTCCATATTTAACTGTACAACTCCCAGAGCTGCAACTTATTAAGGTCTGAGAGAGTATGTGGAAGAGGTACCAGTCACTACCTGATTTGTTATACTCTTTCTTAGGTATCATTTATTGATCTCTGTCATGGACAGAACTTCAATCTGACCCAGTAACTCAGATCTCCTGCACATGTATCACCAAGTGTTAAAAAAAAAAAAAACAAACCAACAAACAAAACGGAGCGAGACAAAAATTACTCCAATTGTGCTTACAGCCTGGGGTAGAAAATTAACCTTGATTTTTTGAGCTGCAACCATGTTCCAAATCCAAGGACCACCCCTCATTGCTCATGACTCATGCTAACAGACTGATGGAGTCAATACAGCTGCACAGTTGACCAAGTTGTCTTTGTCACACAAGAAAGGGCAACAAGATCAGGACCTTCGATGTTTACTAAGGTTCCCAAGCCTTTCAGGTGACCTGCTTCCATGTGGTGATTTATGGTTTCCCAATGTAAGCAAGTGCAATTTTAGGGTTTTGATTAATTTTCCTTTTAGATTTTTGCCTTTCTTTGATCATGAAACTCAGGAAAAAGCCTGTGAGCAGTGAGAGGGAGAGGGTGGGGGAGAAAGGAAGGGAGGAGCCCCAGGCAGCACCAAAAAGAGTCAGTCTTATTCCTTTCGTTCATAGAATCATAGAATCGTAGAATCA
>NW_009214847.1:0-10109 GCF_000690835.1 Fulmarus glacialis
GATTCTATGATTCTATGATTCTAAGTACACGATGCAACACAGTGCAGACACTTGACATAAACCTAGACAAGCCAATATGTGTACACAGCATAGTGTCCTACCTCTGGTCCCAAAAGGAGGATAACCATGTTATATCAGCACCAGAACTGATCATTAGACTACGACAATCTAGGCAGAACTTACTAGATCAGATGCAGCATAACTCTAACTCACCTGTACTGCTTCTAGCTGGGGAGCACATTCACAGTATTTGAAGTTACAGTACTACACACTGCTACCTACTGAAGATAAAGCTGAAGTGATCTACGTTATGCATAAAAATAATGGGGACTCAAACTGAAAATGGAATTTCTTGGATCTATAAAAACATAAGCTGGAGGTTAACACTGCAGAATGTAATGTATTTCCTTAGGGAGAGTCTTTAAGTTGACACCTCTTCTCAATGACAAAATACATTTTAAATCTTTTCCTCCTACTGCCTCTCCTTATTTAACACATTTTGAAATTTCATGATATATTTCTCATTCCATACTGAGATTTTCTGGGATATTAATTTAAAAATGAAGTTTTAATGCAGAAGTCTTAACACTTAGACTTTTTTTTTTGCAGTCAATTTTTTGTGCCCGAATATGGGATAATTTTTAAAGGGACCTTTCCAAAAAAGAAAAAAAAATGCCAAAAATGAGTCCCTTTATAACACTTTAAGTTTGTGCATCTCGATTTTTGTTTGCACAAACTCATCGGTTGCTTCTGAGAATAAATTACAACGTATTTTGAAGATTCAGTAAAGTTTGATCTTGGGAAAAAAAGTTCACTTTTTTGCAAATCCCAATAATCTCAGACTAAAATAAGACAGAAGTCTTAAACTACGGATTTATTAGATCTGAAATAAACAAGCCTGCACAATTTTGGCCACAGGGCCCTGAGGAGAAAACAGAAGAGAAGGAAGACTAAGAGGGAATGTTGTCTGCATTCACCCACAATACACGATAAGGTCTTACCACAGTCAGAAGTCATCTAACAATATAAAACTCTATAATTGAATTGACAACTGCCTTCAATCCCAGTAGCTGGCAGATGCATGAATCCTAAACTGGAAATAAGATGCAAATTTTCAAGCAAAGATAGTAACTGATTACATGAAAAACCCTACCAATAAGTAAGGTAAATTCTTCATCACTTGTAAGCCCCGCATCAAAACTCTGAAGATTCTGAAGTCTGCACTTAAGACCAAAGGCATGTGACTCTCCATCTTATGTAGAAATCACCAGATATTCTTTGGATAGGAGAAAATAGCATACAACACATGTAACAGTTGGCAAAAGAAGAAATAAATGACAAATTGTTCATACACAAATGGGGGTAACCCAGTATTTCCTCCAAGTTATGTCATACCAACCCAGCTGCTTGAAGTGCTCTTCTTGCCCTATCACAGCCCAGCATGCATACACATGCACACTACCTACCTGTCTTTAAATATTTTTATAGAATCATAGAATCATTTACGTTGTAAAAGACCTTTAAGATTATCAAGTCCAACTGTTAACCTAGCACTGCCAAGTCCACTACTAAACCACGTCCCTAAGTACCACATCTGCACGTCTTTTAAATACCTCCAGGGATGGTGACTCCACCACTTCCCCAGGCAGCCTGTTCCAATGCTTGACAACCCTTCTGGTGAAGAAATTTTTCCTAATAGCCAATCTAAACCTCCCCTAGCACAACTTGAGGCCATTTCCTCTTGTCCTATCGCTTGTTACTTGGGAGAAGAGACTGACACCCACCTCACTACAACCTTGTTTCAGCTAGTTGTAGAGAGCGGTAAGGTCTCCCCTCAGCCTCCTCTTCTCCAGGCTAAACAACCCCAGTTCCCTCAGCTGCTCCTCATAAGGCTTGTGCTCTTATGAAGCAACACTTTTAGATTCTCTGTTCTTCTTTATAAAAGGAGAAATGTGAAATAATTCCAAACACTGTGCAGATTTGACCAGTTTGCCATGAAAACATTTGGAGTGTTCTCATTTATTTCCTGAAACTGAGTAAATACTTAAAATACTTACCTCATACACGTTGAATTGAGATTGCCCTCTCGACAACTCTCTGTAACTTGTTGTGAATTCTCCGATGAAATCATGGCTGTATAAGAAAAGAAGTTTTTAAATCAAATGCACAGCATTTAGTAATTTAAACATGTATTACATCTATTTATGAAAAAGAGAAGCACAGCCAATATGAACTGACACCCAAGAAAGGAGCAATGGCAAAAGATACAATTTGCTTAAAAATCTTTATTTTTCCCTCTGTTGTGTGTTCACTCTATTAGTAATAAAAATCTAGAGATGAAAGTATTAGCTTAAATCTTTCTGATGGCTTCTGCTTAACTTAGATGCACAGTGAGGAGTAGGTTGAAAATTAGTGATCTGACCCCAATGTAAGCTTACAGCATCCGAAAAACCAGAGTGGGCTATCAAAGACTATCACCATTTTCTCACTGGGTGACCACTGGCATCACAGACTCTGAACTGTGTGCAAGACTATGTAAGAGTGTGAAAGGATAACTTAAACCAGAAAAGACCAGCCCTACCAATTTGTATAATGTGACATTGAATGGTACTTTTAAGGGGAAGATCCAAAGCTTATTTCAGCTGCTATGTCTTCCCATCTGGGAGGAGAAAAGCAATCCACTGAGGCTACTCAGCTTACGGTATTAGACACCACTGGAAAGCAGATCTTAACCTAACACTAAAGCAGTGGTTATCAAGCTTCTCCTTTCTAAATTCTATTCCTCTCCAAGAATACATTCAACACTCCTGTGCTGTCAGCCACATTTTGAAAACTGCTTTGTCAATGCTTAACCAGGGGATGGCACGCTGCCAAGGAGCCACTGTCAGCAGGGTGGCCAGGGGGAGTGTAGTGGATGAAGCATCGCTGAGAAAGGCAGCTGGGGTCAGGGAGCTGGGGCACAGAAACCACAGGCCTGCCAGAAGTGACTGAACTGCAGGTTCACATCTCAGACAGGTGCCTGGAATGGAAGCGACCGCCGGGTTGAGGACCTAACAGCTGGCTACACAACGCCCCGCAGTCACAAGACCTGTTCCCATTCTCCTCTCTTCCCAGCTGAACTTTCCTCGCTGCTGCTCCAACTCTCATTCCTCCCTGCCCCCATCTTCCTCTGCTTTCACAGTTGTTCCCTAACAAGGCATTGTATCTCCTTTACATTCTGCCTCCACATCTGGTGAGCTATGAAACTAACTTTTTTTACCTTCCCTCCAATGGTAAACTAGAATAGAAAGTCAACGTTTTATGACTTTGTTACTTGTAAAATTTGTTTTTAAGAAATACAGCACACTTCTAATTAAGCTATAAATATTAAAAGCAAATTTAAATAAATCTGAATGTTGCAAGAAGAGGAAAAATGGAAACAATCCACAGCAACATGAAATTTCTTTCTTGATTTACTCATAATAAAATGAAAAAAACAAACCCCAAATATAAATCTCTGTTTCTGAAACCAGCATGAATTCACAAAGTATGTAAAACAAACAATTAAAAGGTCCAGTCATCATGCTAATGCACATGAAATAAGCAAAACATCCTGTAAGAAAGCTTGAGAAATACTATATGGTGAAGATATTCCTGATTACTCAGATTCAGAAGGGACCACCTCTCATGAAACACTCCCTTCCAGTTTGGAGATCAGGCAATTGCTTCTGAGACAGACAAAGACTTTTCTTAAGAAACATATTTTGGAGGTATCATCTCCTTTGATTAAATGCTCTCCAGATTGCAATGACTATTTAACCAGGGGAACAGAGGAAGCCATCCATACAGGCTATGCAACTTGATTTCTATATGGGCTGTAGCACATAAGGTGTATTTAACTTTGGGTAACCATGGCACTGGAGAGAAATGCACCTTCGTTAAAGAGGAATCTTTCCCTTTCGTAACAGTTCTTACCTTAAATTTTCAAGTCAACTTGTATATTTCAAAGGCAGAAATTCCAACAATAGCTCAATGACTACCTACAAACATGCTGTAGCAAACAGGAAATGTAAGTAATTCCAGACAGGGTTGTCTCTGGGGAAAAAAAAATCTGTACTGCTCAAAAGTAATTGTTTCCTTAATTCTAAGAGACATTGGAAAGCCTCCTTTCCTTGTGGCAATATACACAGAGTGATAAGAACTGAGCTAGAAAGATACAATTCCTCTGACTAATCATGTTAAAAAGGTATGGGCATATATAACCAGTCTCAGAGTTCTCTGCACTTAAAAGATCTTCAACCTGGATCTTAACGCTCAGTATTCAGATGGACGTATGCCCCTCCACTGGGTTGGCTCTGAAAGATGAATGCCTATCGGACAACATTTGCCTTTGCCAGAAGTAACTCATTAAGAAAAAGAAGGTACTGATTCCTCCCTAAATTCATGATCACAGTTCACCAAATGGATCTCTGGATTGAGAATCCAAAGAAGTTATTCTCTTTGCCTTCCTAACACCAAATATTCCTAGACTTAAAGATTTTTGTCCATGAGTGGCATATCAGAACCCTGAATCTGAGACTCTTAGAACATAAAATAATCACTTGAGTCACATCTCCCTAAATCTGCCACTTTTGGTACTATGCTTTGAAGTACTGACAATCACTTTCAGAATTGTATCAACTTTGATTTTTTTTTTAATAATCTAACAGAAGAGAACAATGGAGGAAAGGACAATCATCACCAGAAATACATCAATGAGTACGGGGAAAAGTGCCACAATTTAAAAATCAGCTATCTAGCTGGAGAAGGAGGATGAAGATGGACGACAAAAAATAAGGTGAGAGAGCCTAGAATTTGAGATTTACAATCTCTCCTGCAGTGTTTAGATTCTCAGATGAATGTTTCGGTGGCCCTAGGTTAGCATGGTAATATTTACAGTTTTAAAATTCAAGAAAAAAAAATTTCTTCTGCATAACAAATCATAAACGTCAAGGCTTTTGCACCATGTATGTTAAGTATCAATTTCTCTGAAATTAGTAAAAAAGCCTTCAGAGAGAAATAAAAAAAACCAGAGCATTGCTTATATGCTGATGTGAAGTTGCATATCATCTTATTTTTTCCTTCTGTAAGACCTGTCTGCAAGTACTTCATCGATAAAGACACTCAACAAAAAGAAAGTCACTTTGTTTCACACAAGTGGGCTTGTCCAAATTAACAAAACCAACTTTTCTAACTTCTTATAGCACCAAATATTTTGGGGTTTGTCACAGCTCTTAGAAGCAATAGAAGGTATCAATTAGAACAAGTGGTTTCACATTTTGACAATTTTTGTGCAAAAACTGGTTTGAAACAAAGAAATGTTTAATAATTAACAGTGTTAATGTTACAAAGGTCCTGTGTTACCTTTTAGTCAAGAAATTTTGAAAATAAATGAGAGCTAAGAATATACAATCACTCTTAACAATGTAATTCATGAAAGTGACAGTAAGAAGCTTAACCCAAAGCACCCTGGCACTGTTTTCCCAAAGCACAGATAACACAGAATGGGGAAAAAGAAAAAAACCTTTAAGTCAAGGCTCAAGAAGTCAGAGTCAAGTCAAGATTCAGAAATCAAGTATATGCACAGTAACATTGCCTTACTGATTGCAGAATAACCTGCAATATTCAGTATGACTTGCTTTGCTATCTAGCAGGCTCTCCGATGATCTTTCAAAGGTTGTTCCTGCCCAGACTGCACATGTCTGGAGCAAACAGATTCAGCCTAGTGAGGTCATCAGCTAGTGTAACAACTGCTCGTAAACAAAGAGTCCATCGAAAATGGAAATTAATATAAACTGAATAAGAGCAGCATTGTACAAAAATTGATAGACTAATTCTTGAATGGGATTCACTTCAGATAAAATTGGCAATGTCAAAGTTAAATTAGGCACTTAGGTTCTTGCTGTGATCACTAGTAAGTCATAGGCACCACCAAATGGCAATTTATTCCAGTTAGGATTCAATCAGACCATTTTCCCCTGTAAGCTACTGAAGCAGCTTAAATGATTAGTTCAATCTAGTTGTCTGATTTTTACATTGTCTGAAGTTAGATGAGATGAGTGCTGTCTCATCTTTCTGAGGAATTTAACATGTAAGATGCTAGTGTTCTGCCTGCTTCTAAATTCAAAAAAGGTAGAAAGTAAAAGGCAAAAAAATAATACAATTAGAATAAAAAGGAATACATGTAAATAGTATCCTTCACTTTTTGTTTTTTAGATATTTTATAGGTATTCAGAGTGGGATGTGAGCAAAAGCAGATAATCTTTCAAACTGTTTGGGAGACTGTAGAGGCTAATGATTGCCTGAATTCCACAGTACGTTGAAGATTTCACTCAGAATTGCAGCTACACAATATTATTTGTCAGACTTCTTCCTTTTCTTTTTAATCATACCTCAGTTTCAGATTTTGGACGAAATGGGACAGCACATGGGGTTTGATACCTTAATAAAATATAATCTTTATTTTTTATTAACTTGGCAATATAATTTAATTTTTCACTGTTAAATTATTTTCAAAAAATATTGTAGTTTATACACAAAAGTGTAAATATATCACATTTTTAAGGATTTGGCAAATCTAAGTGAGGAACAGAGGATGTTAATAGAAATTCATCGTTACAGTGATGCAGTGATTTTTTCCTAATATGGCTTTGTTAATTTAAATCCTTTTTTTTTAATTGCCAGAATATGTTATTTTGTCACTCCAGGGAATATCTAATCAAGAAGGATGAATTTGCACTAGCAGGTATTTATAGAGGCTAAACATGTGATAAGAATGCTTATAAATCAACAGGCTTTACGATGGAACCAAGAAGACAAAAGTATAAGCTGAGAAAGCTGAAACTGGTTTTGGACCTTGTCAGCAAGGAAATGAATGGCAGCACAGGATAAATTTGCCTATTATGATTACAAGATTTATTGGATCACAGAAGCACAAGCTATAATACTAGAAGCAAATTGCATTAGCGATATTAAAGACATTACTGTATAATAAATGATATACTCTTAAAAATCCAAATGTAAGTGCATATCCATATATTTAAAAATATAAACTAAGATTAATAGGAAATAATTAAGACAGACCAACTTAAAGATACATAAAAATCAACATATTCTTGTATTACATACAAGTTCTAGTACCATGATTTATGAGTACAGTTTCTAACCAAAGTATTAAGATACAAGCTCAAACATTTTTAAAAGAACAAGAGAGATCAATCCAGTCTGATAAAAAAAGTATTCTATCTTGTTTGTCAAAATAAAGGCAATTTGAAAGGCTAATTTCTTCAGAAAAAAGGTACACTCAGATTGCCCCTCTTGAATTTAGCAACAGAAATTCCATGTATATTCCGCCATCCTCTTTGTAGCAATGGAGTTATTTAAAACCCAGGTCTTCCAACTCTAGAGTTTACAACAATGTTTTGATGAAGAAGACAGGCATGCAAATAAACATTCAAACCCAATCTGAAATTATGGTAATTAATAGGTAGTTTCTATACTGCAATATCTAGGCAACCATGAAGTAGCAATTGCAGGCTCAGGCATTTTATCATACTTGAAAAGCAACAGTTTATGAAGCAGTGTTTTAAGCAGAAGAAAGTAGATTATAAAATGGATTATCCCTCTCTTCATAAGTGTACATGAACTGATAACAATGAGATTCACAAAACTGATTTTACAGATCACGAAACATTCCATCTTGCTTGTTCCATGTATGAATATACACACATCACGTTTGAAATGGGCTAATACATCAGTATTTACCACAATTGCTACCACTGTAGCACAGCAAAACTTTTTTTCCAGTACCCGTATCTCTGAGTATTGATAAATTCTCTAGTCCTCTTCTGGCCACTATGTACTTAAAAATTTTAAAACATGTATAAATATGCATGGATAACCCTGAAGTTTAACAACAGAATTAATGTCTTACCTTCCATCTCTATCCCAATCATACACTTCTACTTTAATTGTCCTAAAAAAATTTAAAAAACACAACGCTATTAAAATATATTAAAATGTACCAGGGTTGCCTTTAATACCCAATATATCTTCATAAATTAATAGTAAAATACAGCAGAAGCTAAGGAAACAATTAAACACATTGGAAGTTTAACTGAAATATTTTTACCTGTCGATACTCTGAATTTTCTGTGTTTTTTTTAATAAATGATTCTTTAAACCTTAAAGCATTATCAAAGTTTTTAAGAACATTAACAAACTGAACTTATTGTGAAGGTTTCTTTGGTATATGCTATTATCTGGAAAAGGGGTATCTACTGTGGGATAATAACATCTTACAGGAAAAGTAATATATCCATATTTGAGAAGTGTGCAGAGATTGAGAGGGCCCTTATAAAACAAAATTATTAAACAGCAAAGTACAGATTAAAAGCAATGTTCATAATACAAAGTAAAGCACATTTAAAGCAGTAAGGAATTCTAGTCCATTTTGGTTCTTAAATGAAAATAACTACTCCAGAATACAATAAAACTTCAATCTGGTAGACAGTATTAACCTCTTCTAAACATTGTGCAGTGCTGAAAAATGAAAAGTCTGTGAGATCCACCCAAGATTTTGTGAAGGCCCTGTCTGTGGCTGCAGATAAAAGAAAATTGTAGTTCCTTAAAGACTGCACTTTTCCCCTCTTAAGCTCTACCCTACCTCTCAATAGAGGAGGAGGCTGCCTGATTATCTGACCAAAGAGGACAGAAAAGTGCAGCATAATTTTTTTTTAATTCCTATAAAGCCAACAGAATAGTTGTTTATTTCTTTCATCAGACTACACTAGATAACCATCAGATTATACAACATAACCACGACTCTGGCTTCCTAGAATGAAATGGGACAAGCAGATTGTGGGGTATAGAGGGGAACACAACAGAGGCAGACTCCGGGTACCAGTTTTTCCCAAACTGACAGATTGCTCTGGACACTGTGGGAATACTCACCCTCCTCTTAGTGAGTCAGAAGCTGGTGAGCAAGTTGGGTAATAAAATGTTAAAGTCTGCCAACACACAAGTACTCAGTGCAAGCACTTTTTCAATAGGAGAAATAATTAGAATTTATTTCATTTAAATCAGAATTGAAAGCCAAACTAGCAGATTATTATACACACAAAATAGTACATGGATCTAAAATATTTTTTCACAGTATAAAACAATAACTAATTGGCAAATTTTCAGAGAAGTGCCTCATGAAAAATGTTAAGTATATAATGGTTTCCTACAGTTTCTTGAGCATCCCTCTGATGAATCTGCAACTGGCTACTGCGCAAATCAGGATACTGACAGGACACTGAAACAGTTTAACGAAAAGTATGATCCAATAAGCAGGCTCATGTACCTCCTATGCATTACTTCACATTTATGAGATTATACCTCTCTTATGAAGAAAAGCTCAGAGAGTTGGGGTTGTTCAGCCTGGAGACGGCTCCGGGGAGACCTTATACCAGCCTTTCAATACTTGAAGGGGGCTTATAAGAAAGATGGAGAGAGATTTCTTAGTAGGGCCTGTAGTAGGACAAGGGGTAATGGTTTTAAACTGAAGCAGGGTAAATTTAGACTGGACATAAGGAAGACATTTTTTACAATGAGGGTGATGAGGCACTGGAACAGGTTGCCTGGAGAAGCTGTGGATGCCCCATCCCTGGAACTATTCAAGGTCAGGTTGGACGGGGCTTTGAGCAACCCAATCTAGTGAAAGATGTCCCTGCCCATGGCAGGGGGGTTGGACTAGATTATCTTTAAAGGTCCCTTCCAATCCAAACCATTCTATGACTCTATACACATGTAAAAGCTGCAAATAGAAGATGAATGTGAAGACAAACTGTTTCCTTATGAGTAAAGTGAACCTCTGAGGACAGCTCTAACTATTCTTGCTTCAGGGATGACTGGGAAACAGACAAAATGTAGAAAACAAAAATTTTCCATGTAAAGGATCAATCTTATTTTACATACTTACTTGAAGAGTGGATTTCTTAAAATGCAAAAACTATAGCACACATTATCATCAACACCATTAATCAAACAGGAAACATATATCAGGATGGAGATAGCATATAGTATTATTTATCTCCTTTTACTACAGA
>NW_009214847.1:10130-30259 GCF_000690835.1 Fulmarus glacialis
ATCAGTAATAATGAATCCTATCTGGTCTAAAATCAACCGAACATGGGATAGAAAAATAACACCTCCAGACTTCCTATATTTTAAGCAACAACGTGCTTACTTTTATTCTTCAGAACAGTTTCACATGAAGTGAAGTCATCAGGTCTGTGGTATTAATAGAGAGGACAGGAATCCAAGCAATTACTTTATAATTTGCTTCCATGGAAGCTGCTCCCCATTCGTCCTGTGAGATACAGTTGAGTATGTTGAAAAATTTTCTTTACTAGGAAGGGGCCCTTTGGGGACAAGGTTGATCAACAGCCGATATTATGTACACCAACAAATTCATGCCTAGATGTTTTTCACATTTTTTATGATATTTCAAAATAGGCAAAGAAGGAGTTGCTTTGTCTGGAAGTTTCTCTTTTCAACTCAAATTTAATGGCTCTGACCACGTCATTTGTTCCATTTTATCCCTCTTGTGGAATTTCAGTTTGGGGTTAAGCTACCTTAGAATGAAAACTGATTAAAGTGAAAGTTGTTCTGTGGAATTAAATCAAGAACAGCTCCAAACCTACTTTATGGAATCATAGAATCATAGAATATGGTTTGGGTTGGAAGGGACCCCTTGTCCTGTCGCAACAGGCCCTGCTAAAAAGCTTGTCCCCATCTTTCTTATAAGCTCCCTTGAAGTACTGAAAGGCTGCAATAAGGTTTCCCCGAAGTCTTCTCTTCTCCAGAATAACCCCAACTCTCTCAGCCTTTCTTCATAGGAGAGGTGTTGAATCCCCCTGATCATTTTTGTGGCCCTCCTCTGGACCCGCTCCAACAGGTCCATGTCTTTCCTGTGCTGAGGGCCCCAGAGCCGGATGCAGTACTCCAGGTGGGGTCTCACCAGAGCAGAGTAGAGGGGCAGAATCACCTCCCTTGACCTGCTGGCTACGCTTCTTTTGATGCAGCCCAGGATACAGTTGGCCTTCTGGGCTGCGAGCCCACATTGCTGGCTCATGTCCAGCTTTTTGTCCACCAGTACCCGCAAGTCCTTCTCGGCAGGGCTGCTCTCAATCCCTTCATCCCCCAGCCTGTATTGATACCCAGGGGTTGCCCCAACCCAGGTGCAGGACCTTGCACTTGGCCTTGTTGAACCTCATGAGGTTCACACGGGCCCACTTCTCGAGCTTGTCCAGGTCCCTCTGGATGGCATCCCATTCCTCAGGCATTATCCCACCAAGTATTTGACCCTTGAAAGGAAACGGTATTTAACTTAGTAAGAAAGGCAATAGCACAAAGGTTTTTTCCCTAGAGAACCATTACCATTATTTTACTTCCAGGTTTCAAAACCTGTTACTATTAAGATAGACAGGACAGGCTAGTAAGTTAAGATTTACATAAGGTTTAGTGGGACTTAAGTTTTGAATTGTCTTACAAATCTGTGTTCAAATAGCTAAATCACCTCAGATAGAAAACTTAAATTATTAAGATAAATTCTTAAGATTATCAGGATAAATTATTGAGAAGGATCTTCAGACATGCAACTTCAATAAGAGCAATTCTTTCTTGAATAAAGCTCCTCTCTCCTGAAATTTATTTCATGTTAAAAGGATTGATCACAGATCTTGAGTTTCACCTATTTTGCATGACATGCAAGATATTAAAAGGCCTTTCAAATCTTCCCATACTGATATTTTACCCTCTCTACACTGCTATTTTATCTTAAAGGACACAGTTTAGTGGATGGGTTCTCTATCTTAATTTTTAAAAATCTTTAATTTAAAAAAAACCACAAGGTTAGAGAATGTTGGGGTTTAGGATACCTCTGTCTTAAAACTTTTATGCAGAAAATAACTGTGTGTAAGTGCTAGTTGAGAACTCACATTAGGAGAAAGAAAGAAGAGAACAAAAATATTAGAGATACTAAGTACTACTGTAATACTGAAATGACATCCCTGTGATGGCTGAAAACATATTGTATGATTACATAGTTTGAGAAAAATAAAGCAAATCCTGGTCTTCTCACAATGAAAAAGTGGACAGAGCTCACTCGGAAGTATACATTAACTGAAGATTTACTCTCCCCAAAACTAGAATGAATGTTACTGTGATATACTCTTACTAATGACATTATTCCCACCTTTCACATCTATCACAGGATGCAGAGCACCAAAATATGATCTGTGAAACTATCATTATCTGAAAGAGACTTTTGGGGTTTGTGTTTTTATGTATTACCATGCTGAGCTTAGGAATCTAATCCTTACCTTTAGAAAGAAAAGTTTTCAAATTAAAAAAAAAAAAAACACCAAACTTTGGATTCTTTTTCTGGACTATCAGCAGATACTAATTTGAATTAATCTAACAGCTAACGAGTATTTCTTGATTTGAAACATGGTTGTTGTAGGCAGGATTATGAAGTTCCATAAAGCCTTTTATTCATAAGGCATTGGCTGTGCACATTGTGTTGAAAGCATTCAAAGTAGAATCAACATGCGAAAACAGTAGTTACACAATAATTTGAGGCATGTTATTATACTTTTTAATTCTCTTTTGGAATGTTGGAGTTATTTCAATACGCCTCTACCACAATGTCTTTTTTAATTACTATGAAAACCTTTTTTCTTTAATATGATAAATAGTGCAGCTAGTCCAGAGAATAGCTTCACGTGCACTATTTTGCTTATGCATTATGCACATGAACCCATATACAAGTTATAAATTCTATTTGATTAGAATGTACTTATTATGAAATTGCTGCATTTTTATTGCATCTAATTGAAAGAGTAACCAACATGGCTGATGACAACTGTATCAAGTACTTCACAAGGAGAGTCTGAGCAACGTAGGAGAACCCTTTTTCCTTCAGTTTGAAGGAACGTGACATCAAGTACTGGAAGAGTATCACAGATCAAATAAAGCAGCTAAGATCTGGTAGGGAAGACTGAAAACGGCCATTCCCCCCAAAAATGATAAAAACCCCCCACTTTCCTAGGAAAAAAAAAAAAAAATCACAAGTCAATTAGCTTTTGACTTTTTAATAAGCGCTTATAAAGGCAGAGCTTTAAGTTTATTACTGTGAAAGCATTCTGCTTAGCTTAGTGAATATAAGCATTTACTCTCCTGCTGCTTCACATTGACTACTGAGATTCAGTCAGTTGATTCAAGAGTTAGTCTGTTTATCCCCTGGCATTAGCTAGTAAATTACAAGTTCAAGGAATGCCTCCCCGGAAGACTAGGGTTTCATGGTAACCAATTAAAATAATTTTAGCATACACATTTCACTGAATAATTAGCTTGATAATGTAATGCAATAGAGTTATGACATGGCAAAATCATGTACTACAGTAACATAAAATGTACATGAATGGATGGTAATCACATACATAGAAGCTGAAAATAAAAATTGAGGTAGAAAAGAAAACTAACTACTTAAATTCCAAATTAAAGATTGTTTCAAAGACACACTCATAGGAAAATTACCAATTTGAGCAAAGTCTTACTTAATTTCTCTACATGCAGCAACATGTTTCAACAAAGGATTTGGCTTCCGCTGATGGAAACATTAGTTCATGGTTAGAAGAATACAATACTAAACCTCTTTTTATTTTAACCAGTAAGATAAAATAACTTAACTTATGTAAGATAATAAAATATGATCATACCAATCTCAACTTAATAAAATAAAACAGAAGTTTAGGGAATACCTGGCATTCAAACCAGATTTTTGACCTTTTGCCTTTGAAATACTCAGACAAGCACATTTTGCATCTCTTGTATTTTTCACACAGTCTATGTAAAGCTGAATTGAACCTTAGCACATCTATCCATCTATCTAATACATTCAGCTTACGTGTTATGCATATTTTTGTTCTAGTCTTCATATATTTCCTTCATGATTTTAAACTAAATATTACACTATACACTGCTAAAAGTATTATGACTAATTGATAAGTCTATACTTCCTCAGAGTCTTACTGAAATAATTCCAGTACTCCAGATTTCAGGTAGCAGAGATAGATAAACTACCAGACATTTAACTGGGTACTTAATAATAACACCCATATCTAAATGCATTTCAAAAATATGAATGGTGACAACAGAACAAGAAGTCATCAACAGGGACTTAAACATTTTTCTTGTTTATATTGTTAGAAGTTAACATGTCCATTTTTTAAGGAGTCTAAAAATATCCATTGTTCCTCAACTTAACTAATTTGCTTGTTATTATTAGTAAAATAATGGTTAAAAACATGGTATTTATTACCATGTTTTTCAAAGATGGATCCTTTTGCATGGGATCACTGAAAAACTTCAAATCTGAACAAGATGATGATTACCTTCTGTGTTTCTCATCTACTTACCTATGTATTTTAAAGACTTTCATTTATCAGCATTCTCTGACATTACAATGTCACCCAAGGAAGACGGGTCATAATTGTTTTTCATTGAAAAATTATTAAAAAATACTCATGCACACTAGTACAGTGGCCATTCTTGAAATTAGTCTTTTCTTTCTAACTGTTTCTTAATCACACCATAGAGAGCGAAGAATTTTTTTCCAGAAATCACCACTAACATTTCGTACAGATTTAGCATATTGGCTTTATTTTTCTAAATTCTTTAATGTGATGAATGGTTTCAAACACATATTATCCTTTCAAAATGCTGATTAAATAACCTAGATAACATCAGGAACTGAACTGCATGGAAAAATTTACATATAAAAGAAGACATGAGTTAGGGGGAAAAACATCACCTATGCTAAGAAAGCTTAACCTATAGCTTACCGGTCATAGTCTCCATTACACAGTGCTCTGACAGAAATCTTGAATGCCTGCCACACTGGATTTAATGTATTTTTCACAACTTCTGTTTTGTGGCAGATTGTAAAACTGTAATAAAAAAAGATATATTTTGTATTTGTTTACTTTTTCTTTTGTGTCAACAAACATGGAATCAAAGAGCTGTAATGCGTATTCACTCATACAATGTCCATATAAAATTTTACATAAGAAAAACAGAAATGCAGTGAAATCAGAGAGAAGGGAGGACTGAAAAGGACAGACCTGTTTGAGAGATATTACAGACTAGGGTGCTAAACAACTCCAAACCTAAAATGTTTTTACCCAAAATTTCGAAAGAATTACAACCATTCAGTAAGTTATTTCAGGCAAGAGCAGCCTCCATCCCACTTGTTTAAACAGGCCTTGTACAGCCAGGAATCAGTCACAGATCCAGAAAGAAAGTGGTCTGGTAAGGATTTGACTCTTGCTTAGCGATTAAGAAACTGAGCCAAGGGAGCTCAGTTTGTCTTTTCTTCAGGAACAAACTTTCTGATGCTTGTTACCCATTTTATGTCTATAATTTTTTAACCAGGGCTGTCTCAGGAGCTCAGTTTGTCTCTTCTTCAGGAACAAGCTTTCTGATACTTGTTCCCATTTTATGTCTACGATTTTTTAACCGGGGCTGTCTCAGGTAAAACACATAAGGCTCTGTGAGATCCCATGATGACCTTGTCTCAGGTGAAATACAATGAATTGTTTTAATGCATTCTGCTTTCTCTAAGTGATGCAAAATTAAAATACTTCTTTTCAATCCTCAACTTGGGGATTGAATTGTTCAAAATAAAATAGGAGGCAAGGTCACGGGTGAAATGACTACTGAATTTCTACATACAGACGTAACTAAAGTCATCCTTTGAGGGAATATCTTCCTTACGTTCCAAAGGCCTATGTTTTTATCCTGGCTATGATTCAGAAGACGTGCCTCAAGCTAAGAGACAGAAAAGAGAGCATCCTTCTGCCCACAGGTGCAGAAGTACTGCCCCAATCTCCTGTTGGATTCAGGAGACCAATAAAGAATCAGTGGCTCACCACTCACCTCTTCGAAGGAAGTGGAGAAGCATGGCACTCAAGGCCAAGATAAACTGCATATACCAGCACTCCCAGTAATGCCCAGAGAAATTCCACTAATGACCTTAATGACACTCACAAAGGAGCCATAACTCCTCCAGGCTTGCAATTTAAGATATTCAGCTTTATTCAGGAAGATGTGCTATAATCTGCCTCCGAGAGGAAAAGAGCAGGGAACAGACATACATATACCCATACATAGGTTTACATTAACAATTGTTCCAGTTAAGCTACTGAAACAAGTAATATCATACATGTCTAGCCTTTGGTTTGATACGATGTTATACGTGAGGACTATAAGTTTCCAAGAAATCTTAACCTGCCAGCAGACCCCCATGTAAGCAGAAGACCAGAAGTTAGCATGTCAAGTTTTAGCAGCAGAACAGGAGAGATTAACCTACTTTAACAAATTAAAGCATGAATGTAGCAAACAGCCACTTGTAAAAAAAATTTTCTATTTAAGGTATTTTTGAATTCTATTTCCTAGAACCCTGTCAAAAAGATAAAAGATATTTCCAAATTTGCAGTATAAAATGTTTTTACCTAAAAAAATTTCTAAACATTAGCATATTCTGCAGCTAAAATTTCCTTTGAGAATTCTATTTAATTTAAAGACATAGTGTATCTTAGCAAAAGTAATGCTATTTAACTATTTTTATTACAATTAATTTTCATAGTGCTCTATATTTATCATACATTCAACTCTTAAAACCCTGAGTGCAATATTTGATCTATTTGTTACAATAGTTTTATTCCTATACTGCATAATATGATATACTTAAATCCAACAAACATTATAAACAAAACACAGCTTAATCTGATAAATACAAAAAAAATGAAAACTATATTACCATCTGCAAATAAATAAGTTGCCTACTGTTTAGCAGCAGAAATACTTAACAGGCATCTACCTGCCATCTTCATTGCTTCGATGAAATACAAGGAAAGGATCCGATTTCCCAAAGAAGTCCTTCTTGTCTAATTTGTTTGCACAAAATTGCATTAAAACTGAATCCTGAAATGGGTAATACAGAAAAATTACATACAACATGCAGTTTACTACACTAAAAGTAAAAAAATAATCATTGACTAATAACCATACAGACAGAAAACAAAACAAATGAGGGTCTCTGCCTTCTAGACGCCCTCTACACATTCGTATTCCTGCAATGTCCTTATAGTGCAGTTTGAACTGCTGGAACCAAGAATTCCTTTGTAGGGGGATGCAGAAGAAGGGTAAATTTCTATGCTAAAAGCCTCAGGATTTTTCCAGTATTTTTTGACATCCAAAGTTGCATTCTGAGGGAAGTAGATGCACAGGCAAGGAATGCACATTAGAATTAATTTTAAAAACTCCACTGAGACACAACAAAACCTCGTTCCTTCAGTGACTTAAACCTGCAGTTGTCTGCTCCTGCTGTCTGTAAAGCAAATGGCTTAGCAGCTTGCTATTAAGAGTCTAGAAGCTTCCAGAAAATGAGCCTGGAAGATACCAAATACACCCATTCTGATGACAAATAAGGAGAAAAGTTTCTTTGCTGTGGTCAGGCAAACTGATAGTCACACATGGTCACCTCTTTGGGCAGCCAAGAATGCAAGAAGGATTATAAATGCAAAGATAAACCTGCAGACTCAGCAGCTAACTGGGGCAGGGCCTGCTAGAAGAGTGTGTTTCATAAACAGGTCCACAGGTGTAACAGCAATGACAGGAAGACTAGGGAAAATGTGGGCTCACCACTGAGTGGGGCAAGGGACCAGATGACAAAGGACATGGAAAAGTCCATGTTTCTCATAGCCTTCTATGCCTTGATCTTTACTGGTAAGATTTGCCTTCAAGAATCTTGGGCATCTGAGACCCAGACCTGAGAAAGTTTGCAACAAGGATGACTTGCCCTTGGTAGAGGAGGACCAGGTAAGGGAACATTTAAACAGATTAGACATACAGAAGTCCATGGGACCTGATGGGATGCACCTGTGAGTGCTGATGGAGTTGGCCAATCAAAAGTGAGGCCACTTTTGATTATCTGTGGAAAGTCGTGATCTTCAGGAGAAGTTCCTGAGGACTGGGAGAAAGCAAATGTCACTCCTATCTTCGAGAAAGGGCAAGGAAGAGGATCCAGGCCAGTCTTGCCTCAATTCCTGAGAAGATGATAGAGCAAATAATCCTGGAAAACATTTCCAAACACATGAAAGACAAGAAGGTGGCTGAGAGTCAATCAGCATGGATTTACAAAGGGGAAATTCATGACTGATCAACCTGAAGCCTTCCCTCATGAAATGAGTGGCTCTAGTGGATGTTGTTTATCTTGACCTTAGACATTGTCTCCCATAATATCCTTGTTCACAAACTGATGAATTACAGACTAGATAACTGGACAGTGAGGTGGACTGAAAACTGGCTGAACTGTTGGGCTTCAAAGCGTCATGATCAGTGGCACAAAGTCCGGCTGAAGACACCAGTTACTAGAGGTGTACCCCAGGTGTCAAAAATGGGGCCAATAATACTTAACATCTTCATCAATAACCTGGATGATGGGACAGAGTAGACCCTCAGGAAGTTTGCAAATGATACAAAAGTAGAAGTAGTGGCTTATACACCAGATGGTTGTGCTGCCATTCAGAGGCACCTGTACAGGCTGGAAAAACAAACCAATGGAGTTCAACAGAGAGAAATGCCAAGTACTGCACTTGGACGGGAATAAACCCATGCACCAGTACAGGCTGCAGGCCAAACAGCTGGAAAGCAGCTTTGCAGAAAAGGACTGGGGGGTCTTGGTGGACACCAAGTTGACCAATGTGCCCTTGGCAGCAAAGAAGGCCAATAGTCTCCTGGGCTGCATTAGGAAGAGTGCTGCCAGAAAGTTGAAGGAAGTGACTCAGCACTGGTGAGGCCACTCCTGGAGTAGTGTGTTCAGTTCTGGCGTCCCCAGTACAAGAAAGACATGGACATACTGCAGCGATTCCAGTGAAAGGGTCACTAAAATGATTAAGGGATTGAACCATCTCTCATATGAGGAGAGGCTGAGAGAGCTGGAATTATTTAGCCTGGAGAAGAGAAGGCTCAGGGGGATTTTATCAAATTGTATAAATACCTGATGGGAGGGAGTAAACAGACTCTGCTTAGTAGTATCCAGTGGAAGAACAAGTGGTAACAGGTACAAGTTGAAATACAGGAAATTCCATTCAAATACAAGAAAAAACTTTTTTACCGCGAGTGCGGTGAAAGAGACTGTGGAGTCTCCTTGAACATACTCAAAACCTTACTGCACAGAGCCCTGAGTAACCTGCTCGAAGAAGAGCGGGAAGGTTGCACTAGACAATCTCTTCCAACCTCAGCAATTCAGTGATTCTAAAAATCCTTCCCATTCTGAATATAAGCTATAAAAGTTTGGCAAAAAATCTCAGAAGAAAAGTCCTGGTTTCGGCTGGGATAGAGTTAACTTTCTTTCTGGTGGCTGGGGGCGGTGCTGTGTTTTGGGTTTGGTAGGAGAGGAACGTTGATGGCCCACTGATGTTTTGGTTGTTGCTGGGTGGTGCTTGCACCGGGGACTTTTCGGCCTCCCGTGCTCTGCCAGGTGCAGGGGAAGCTGGGGGCGGGGGGACCATAGCTGGGGCGGTTGACCCAGCTGGCCAATGGGGTATTCCATACCATGTGATGTCATGCTCAGTATAAAAACTGGGCGGGGGGGCTCTCGCGGTTCGGGACACGCGAGGTGTCAGTCGGCGGGTGGTGAGCAGTTGCATTGTGCATCACCTGCTTTGTATATTCTATTATTGTTGTTGTTATCATTGTTACTCTTACTGTTCTATTTTGTTTTATTTCAATTATTAAACTGTTTTTATCTCAACCCATGAGTTTTCCTACTTATGCCCTCCTGATTATCTCCCCCATCCTACTGGAGGAGCGGGGTGAGCGAGTGGCTGCGTGGTGTTTAGTTGCCGGCTGGGGTTAAACCACAACAAGGTCAGATGAGAATTAATCCAAATACTGAATAACCTTAGGTAGGAAAATATCACAGAGAAAGTATGTGACAGCTGGAGAGGCAGCGCAAGAGATTGTGTGAGAGAGTGTGCACATGAAAGAGCATGACAGAGAATGCAAAAGACAGTGCAAAAGAGAGAAATTGAGTCCCAAATTCTTTGCAAGCTCCCTTCAGTGATTTTGAAATAGTCACCATATATATAAAATTTGAAGTGGGGTGAATCTGGGAGAACATGAAGGCCTTGGAAGGCACCTAGTATTTGTCTTCATTAAAAGGGAAAGAAAAAAAAATCCTGTTCTGATTATGGATTTAATGACATATTTATAACTTTTAAATAGTTTGTTATAACTAGGGTACAAATGCTGGTCTTGGAGGATAAACCCAGAATATCAGGAAAAAATTGCCTTTAGTCTCTTTTAATAAATGCTTGGGGTGATGGCACATGTCTCTTAAGAATGGTAGGAGCTTAACTTCTTAAGAAATGTAGAAGCAGGAAAGCAATTAAATGATGTACCCATTTTGTCATCTGATAAAAATGTGAACATTTTGATCATGTACTACGTACAACAGTTTGAGCCGATGTAAAACAGAGGGGAAAGACAGGCATTTTCCAAACTTACTCATTCGTACTAGTAACACGGGAATTTCCTACTGCTAAATGGGAGTTAAATGAGACTGAGTTGGTGCACCCTATTAACATAACTGCAGGACCGGCAGGTTGCCTGGAAAAGGCAAATAAGATTTGAGCCCATGTGCTACAAAATTAAGGATTTCTTTTTACTTTAAATATCTAATGAAATTAAGAAAATAAGGCCTAAACAGATTAGCTATTGGATATATTAGTAAAAAGAGAAACAAGACTACTGCATAAACAGAAAAAAATTAACCACTTATGATGTAGTATAAAAGTTAAAAATTATACAAAAGGTGAAGCATTACCCCCTCAACACCACCAAATTACAAAAACTAAGCCCCAGAAACAAATCTCTTCAAGCCTCAAGGTATTTTTGTAGGTTCATGTATCTAATCTTGCATTCTCCAGATCCCCTGTACATTCTCATCAAACGTCTGATACTATTGCTTTCTTCATTTAAGATTTGCTATCTTGTCATTGCAAACTCTTCAAAGATACACCCTACAGCCCCATCCAATATATACCATGCTTTGACAAACTGTCCCCCTCCTCAGATTCCAGCCGGTCTTTATCACCCCATATCTAATAATCCTTCCTTATTCTTCCTTCTAGTCTCTGTTTCCCAAAAAAAATACAATTTATGGATTGTTGCTAGCTCATTCAGTGCTGGGAAGCAACTGAGCTGGCCTGGCTGCCTGGTGCCTTCTGACCAGCAAGCCTCCTCCTCTGTCCAATCCACTTCTCCATGAACCCTAGGAGGAGGAGGAGTGGTGATGCTCTTGGGGAAGGTCGTGACCACACCATGACTCTCCCCTTCACCAGCCAAATTCCCCACTGCCCCCCGCACCGAAATTCTTCTATTTTCTATTAATTAAGTAGGCATCTGCCATTAATAGGCC
Organism: Fulmarus glacialis; assembly: GCF_000690835.1. Classification (NCBI taxonomy): domain Eukaryota; kingdom Metazoa; phylum Chordata; class Aves; order Procellariiformes; family Procellariidae; genus Fulmarus; species Fulmarus glacialis. Next base: position 21,532 of record NW_009214847.1, read on the forward strand.
AAGGAAGTCTTCACTTTCTTTAAAGAAAACTGTTTAAACTCTTCTTTTATGGCGATTCTTTGAAATACCTTACTACTTTTTTCCAATAAACATTTAATTTCACGTTTTTAAAATAGTATGACTCACTATTAGCATAAAACCTTTTAACTATAAGGCTAAAAATCCAAAATTTTACTTTGATGTTCATGTAACATCAATATTCCGCAATGGAAACATAACTCCATGGCTGAAACAAGTGGATCTCTGTTAAAAATAGGACACTAAGAGATTAAAATGTGATTAATTACTTGGGAAAACAAAGACTAGATTTAAAACTCATCTAAGAATCAAAAACTTTATGCTTCGTATTGTTTTCTGCTTCTTTCTGCTTCTGCTATCTAAAACTAAGAGTAACTGATAGGAAAAAAGTATCCTAACTTCTTACATATATCACAAAGTGCAAATTTATACATTATACCTTGACAATCTGTTGCAGTGTAAATCACAAAATCATTTTCATTTTATTTTTCAAAAAGCAATGAACAGACACTTACTCGGCAACAGCCCAGTTCCTCTGCTGTTACTATGACTGTTCCACATTTCTTCCCAGGAATTCCTCTGCAAGAAAATACAACTACATCACCTCAGTTCCTTAATACCATTTATGAACGTTACAACTGATACAGATAAGCACAAGGTAAGCTTTCAGGTCACAAAATTGATGGCATGCTATATACTTTCCCTTTTCTGTCACTTGTCGTATGTAAAAAAGTTGGTTTATCCCAAGTGAATTGGTAAATGCGTTGCATATTTATTCTAACTAGCAAAAAACAAATCCGTTTCAATTTTAAAGGAAGTGGCATAACAAGTTTGAATAGGATGAAATTACAATATTAGAAATTCTATTTTCTACCCTCCCATTGATGTTTTATTTAGAGATGACTCTACAACTTACTGACTTTTGAAAAGCAACCTTTTGCAAATTTTCCTTAAACAAAATACCTAAAACATATTTAAAACTATACGCCAGTCTTATTTTACAGTATTTATTCTGAAATGTTTATGAAGACACAGAATAATCTCACCATCGTATCAGATACAGTAGTTGTGAAATAAATTATAATTCACCCAGACAGCAATTAAAAACATGCTGCTGCAACACCAGAAAGCACAAAACAGATCCTTAGCATAAAGAACAATATAGGAACAGAAAAGCCACACATAATCTGATAGTATTCAGTGGCAGCAGCCTTTTGGGGGGCCGGGGCGGTGGAGGGGGAAGTACAAATATTTAGATGCAACTTTTTGTATGATGCTATACTATAAATGAGAAATTCTGCAATATCCTAATGTCTATTAGTATGTCCATTAACACACACCTTGGCAATTACTTCTAGATTTTTTTCAAAAAATGCTATTGCTTACGCTAATTTTATTTCTAGTTCTTTATTTCTTTACGTCTTTCTTGAAAATAATTATTTGAATAAAATTACTTTCCAAGAAGACATTAAGGTAAAATTATATTTTCAAATTAATTGTATTTTTTAGTTTTTTCTATGAGAACTAGAGGGCACTCCTGTTTTTCTGTTATCACAAAACATTAATGTAAACATTTGCTGTTGTTCTTATTTTGCTTATTAGTTTCCTTAATCCTTTTGAATTTTTTTACAATGCTCTACAACTTTAAATAAGTTTAGCAAGACTGTCGTATAATAAAGAACTGGTGGGAAAATAGCTCTTAAAAGCAGATAAAAGTTTAGAAATTATAAATAGAGGAGCAAATACTGATGCAAATTTATGCAAGCTCACTGAAACTCTTGTTTAGAAGTTGATGTTTAGGTCTATAAGGAATACATCAGGGAATGCTGCTCCTATACTGCTGCAGTCATTTGCCAGTAATCAGACAGATACAAGACTGCTCTCCCGGACCTCCTCAGTGCTACATGGTAAGTCTGAATTTCACAAGGAAAACAGTGGATAGGGAAACTATTCAAGTTTTTGTTGCGAAATTTTAAATGACAATTTAAATACATACAAAACTTATGGCACTCTTCCATTTAATGCAGTATGACTTATAAAGTACAATACCTTAAGACCAAACAGCAGAATTTTCTTCAAATAACAGAAGAAAAAGAATCTGGTCATTCCAAATGTTACACAGTATGATTCATAGTTTTAGCAGCATCTTCAAATCGTCTGTTTTTAAAGCTGTCACCCTTCAACAGCTCACGACTGAAAATTACCCATTTTAGCCTCTGTAGCAATGAGATACTGAAATTGAAATCTCAGATTTCAAAAGATGAAAAAACTGCATTTTTTCTTTTGAACAATACTTCTTGAAGCTTCAAAAACTTTTGAAATTTGGTAGTAAGAGCAGCAGTAGAAATGACTTAGTTATCAGGGTGATATTGACCTTACATGGTAAAATGTTTCAAGAACAAATAACCATGACCCGGCTTTGACAGGTAAGGAAGAAACAGAAATCTCAGAAGTGTGACTAAAAAACCAGAAGTTCCCAGCACCACAATTCTGTAGGTTATGCCAACTCAAATAGAAGGCACCAGTATCACAATTACCATTACCTGAACCAAAATTCTTCTTACTGAAGTATTTAAGCCCAGTTAACTGTGCCATTAGGGACATATTTGCGACATAGTCTGGGCTGTGACAGTACTTTGAAGAAAAAGCATCAAACATTTCCTTTGGTATGAAAAGTCAAATAGATTTATCCCACTTCCAAAAGATTATTGTGTCAGATGCTGGATTGTGAAAAGTACAACTCTGATCATCTCCTGAAGAGCTGGAGGCCTGAAGTAAACTATTGACAAGCAAGCCCCGTTTCTGACAAACTAGTCACCAAACAGTTGCCATTTGATAGAGAACCTTGTGCCACCCTGCCTGCAGTTATAACACATGGCAGTCAACACCTGCCTGTCTCAAACTGAGATTTGCACATGAAGCCATTTATGCGAAGACATGCTTCATTTCATCTTATGAACATGAAGGCCAAGGGAGGCCTAGCCCCAAGAGACACAGGTGTCTGGAATTATCACTCTGAAGGATGGGGGAAACTGGAGAGGCAATCCCCTGAAAATATTTGGGTGGGTATGTCAGGAAAAAAAAAAAAGGAATTCTTGAGTGTTTAGTAGACGTGAAAAGTACACACAGTATATCTGAAAGTGCTTGGGGTAAGGTTTGGCTTGATGTATCACCAAGGTTCTCAAGGACACGTGCCTTACAAAAGAAGGATAATATTACCGTGATGGCTGGCGAAGAGGTGAAATGCCTTAATTGAGATTAGCACAGAATTTCTCTACAGAACAAAAAGTTCTCATTATTCAGGAACTAAAAACTCTACCAAATGACCTCTACAGTTTGTGATGCTATTAAGTATGCTTGTCTTGACACTACAAGCATGAAAAAAGTACTGGACCATTTGCAGACACTAAAGAGTTTGTTCTCTTACGAATTCCCTTACAAACCTCTCATTAAGAAAAAAATCCTTAAATGTAAAGTCAGCACCCTGACAAAAACTTCAGTGGTCACAGATCAGCCAAGGAAAGACTTTTAACTAGCAATAATGCCTTGTGAGAAAATAACAAAATAATTTCAAGCCAGTCTTATCACTGTATGAAAATACATTACTTGGAGATTCGGCATTACAGACCAGTCCTTCCAAATGCCAGGGTAATACTGACTAATATTACCTTGAAGACAAGCATGTAAGAGTTCCACCCGTTTAAATCCAGAATGCAGTGCCACTGCCCATCTTCTGGGGGTGAAGCTGTTATTGAGCTGCCCTGGAATTGGTTCTATAGCACTGAAGTGACAATACAGAATTTATGTTTAGGCAACCAATTTCTCAGGGTAAGTTTCTCTGGAAAGGGTAACAGATCAGGGTTTGTGGTGTAATAACGAGGCAATCTGTATTGCATAACCACTGTCAACTCCAACACTCAGTGCTAGTTATCTGACACTCAGATATAGAAAATGTGCCAGTCTAAGTGTGAATAGGATGCAAACTGAATAAAGGAAGGTAAAATGTGAGGAAGATCTATGTTTCAGTGGGTCCTACTGGTCTGAGAGCCCAGAACTTGTAGGTGTTCTACCTTGTTTTGGACAGTATTTGAGGAAGCAATATTTGGACAGTATTTGAGGGAGCAAATAATTTGAGTGTTAGAGGAATCGAACAGAAAACTATCATCAAATGAAAGGTCCTCAACAATACCTGCATGTCTCTAGATATGATACAGTCTTGAGGAGTAATTATTGTCTCCTTAGAACAAATGATTCCACGATTCAGACACCACATCTGCAGCACCTACAGAAGTTTGAAAAGACACTCTGAAGACCACTTGGGCTTTAACAAGGACTGAATGGAGGACCTTCCCGGAGTTGGTGAAAAAGTGAGAGAAAGATGACAATTTATCTGGGAATTCAAACCTGAGAGGTTAAACAGAGCTTCCAATCTTGCAAGCTGAAACTGCAATGAGGCAGAGGATGGAACATTTTTCAGATCATTCAAAAATTTACAGTATTATCCCTGAATTTACAGAACCTAGCCCTCTGGCAGCCACAACCACAGGTAAGAGGATAGGACAAATATATAGGAAGTCCCAATTCCAGGGTTCAGATGTTTTTCTATCAATTATGTCCACAGCAAGATGACAGAAAATAGGCCAGCTGGCTCCAGTACAGCCTCATTAGCAGGCAATGGCACTCAGATGTGAGTAACTAGCATAGAATGCTCATTAAGCTTTGCAATGGCTCTGCCTCCTCATTAAAGGGAATCCCTACAGGAATGCACTTAGTAGATCCTGAAAGCAGCATTGCTCAGAGTTATAAATGTGACTAGCATCTTCTCTCTAGGAATACAGAACATGCAAATATCTAATTCTGAACAATGTCTGGGAAGGTGATGCTTTCTTGAGAGAAAAATAAAGCTGTGTCATTTCTGGAAGTAGATACATCTGCTCCTCATCCTTCCATGCTAACACAACCAGGGCATGCAAGGCCAGTCTGAGTAAATCTTACACATGGAGCTTGTCTTGAGAAGGCATTTAATGAATCTAGTAACCCAATAGACAAAGAGTGTAAACGTTACTGTTAACATGTCAGATTCTCCATTTCACCTGCTTTGTATGACTACATTTATTTTCCAAGAGAAATTATCCAGAGTAAATGGTCACCTCTGTATCTGGCCAGTCTGTAAAATAAAGTGCGACACTAAAGTACGTTCTTGAACAAAACCACTCATAGTCATAGGGATAACAGGCTAGCGCACCATATGGGGAGCAAGAGTCCTCTGCGACAGACTGCATCGAATTCAAAGCTCTTAATGGTGTCAGAAACAGAGAGGGAGATTCAGGAGACATCCTCATACTTGCCAAGACCAAATACTATTAGGTTCATGCCTCAGAGGCGTAATCCGCTGGTGCTTGTAAAACCAATGAAACTGCAAGTCATGCCTGTCATGAAGACGAAGAAGAAAAATGTGCGTATATATCTTCACTTTTGCACTCACCATGAAGGTTAGTAGCAAGGTATGTTTCAGCCTGCCTGACAGACCACTGCAATGGTGACCCTCTAGGCTTGAGATGTTTTACCTTCATTTTGATGAAGGACAAGAGTGTCCTTTCATGGTAGACTTTCTAAGGAAACTTTCCCTGGTGATATACAATCTGACTTGGAGTTGGCCAGCTCATGGCAGCCATAGAGTCCTGAATCTCATGAGGCTTTTGTAAATGTCCAAAGTAGATAGATCTGAAGTTCAAGCTTCAAGTCTTTGTAATTTTCATTTTGAAAGAATGTCAGAGCTTACTTGAATGCCAGTCAGAGAACGGAATTCAAGCTTCTCAAGCTGCTTAAGTACAAAAAGTGCTACTTCAGTAGGGGAGTTGACTGAGACTAAAACAGCACTGGGCATTCTCTGTACGTCCGTTGGCAGAGAACAGAAAAGGCAAAATGTTAATGAACTTCAGAAATACTGTGAAAAGAAAAAGCTCTCTGATCTCAAGTGACAGATCGTCAAGAACAGTCAAGTTATGTGAATGTGGACTTGACTTTGTAAAGAGAACAGTAAATTCAAAGCAGTAAATATCCTTAGGAACGGAAGACATGCAATATTGTCAATTGAAATATTGTTATTTGAATATTAAGAGACATTAAACACACGTCTATAAGCAAACAATCCTGAAATGCAATGCAATGGTTTAATGAATAAAATAAGACAACAAATGTCTCCTAGACACCAAGGTATCCAGACTTCAGAGAGTCCAGAGTGAACAATCAACCAAGCGCAGTTGTCTAGCCACAGCACTGTCAAAAGCACCAATGACAAAATAAAACCTGAACGCTGGGAAAGCACACTTTCTCATTAACATTAACAAATATCTACCCATACCACACATACAAAAAAGAAGGTATATTTCACAGTCTTTCAGGGGGACAACTGATTTGGGTCCATTTAGTAACTGCCATACAACAGCGTGTCAGAAGCCAGACCTGAACAATGCTTGTTCACCCAAGAGAAAATATATTACACAGGCCCACACAACTGTGAAATAATTATAAGACCTTTTTTCCATAGAATCTTCACTGGTATCTTTTCCTTTCTCATAGCTAATTTCAAACTTTAAACTTCATCTGTTACTCACTTCAGACTTCACTTAATCTGTACCAAGTGATAACAAACTGCTGAATGTATGATTTTTAATCTACATGTTTAAAATAAATTTCAGGAATTTTCTCCGAAAAAAAAAATGTATAGTCTGCTGAATAATTTACCACTTTGAAGACAGAAAGAACTATAAAGACCTTCAAGAAGTCAGCAAGATTTGCCTCTCTAAATATGGGTGTCTTCAAAGTCAGCACCTTTCTCTGACCAAGTCACCACAGGCTTGCAGTAGAGTCAACTGACAGCTAGTCAAAACAGTCAATGGAGTTGCAACAGTGCAATTCACTGTGGCAGTTAGCATAAGTTAGGCCTAGACAGTGAAAAGTTAGTGAACTTTCGTTTTAGTAGAAGTAAACAAAATAGGGCCAACTTCTTGTCCCAATAGACAGGATAGTGTTCATGTGCTCAAGTAGACAGTCAAACTATGCAACCAACCTGCTCACCATCAAGAACTAAAACCATGTCCAGAACAAGTAGAGAGTGTGTGTCCCCATTCCATGGTGCTGAGGCTCTCCTGGGACAGCCCTGGTAGGAGCTGAGCAGTGGCTGTTTCTCTAATTGGTTTACTGGAGTTCCCCCACCTGCCTTGTACCTCTGTGCTCCTTTGTGGGTGTGGAGGAGGGACTTCAGTGGGCTGATGGGTCTCCTGGGATGGGTCTGGAAGTAGCCAGGGTAAGGTATTATTTGGACTCCCCCACCTGCCATTGTGTCTCTCTTCTCCTTTGCTTGCAGACAAGCTTTTTAATCACATAATCTAACACACCTCTTCTATTATACCACTTATTATACTTGTCCTCAAGGCTATTTCCTGAACAGGTTTTTAAAAATTTAATATCCAGAATGGGATTAAGAGGAGAATCACAGAACACTGTTGTCTAATAACCACAATATTTGCTGAAGTTAACCATTTTGTATGATTGTATTAGAAATTTGATAATCTGAACAGCTGATTCTTCATTGTTTGTTTGTGTGTGGGTTTTTTGCAGGAGCTAGATTACAATTAGCAGTTTCCTACTGTTCTGCAGTAGCCATAATCTATTAAACAGCAATTTAACTGATGCAGACAATTTTAGATTTTTGGGGGGTTGTTGTGGGGGGTGTGTGGGTGTGTTTGGTTTTTGTTTGTTTGTTTGGGTTTCTTTTTTCCAAACTTTTTTTTTAGTGTTAAGTTCTATACAGTATTTATTTTATTGCAGACAACTTGTGATTAGCTACTGAAATTGAAGGACATCTGAAAAGTTAAGGTTCATCTGCAAACCTTGATGACAACAGAAAGTGACTCAGTTTTAAAGTACCTTTTTCTGGTAATTTTTCAAGTTATTTAAGGAAATGATACAGTGAAGTAGTAATACTTCTAACATATATTGTGTTACTGTGTGCATAGATGTGTTTTTAAGTTTAAATGGTGTGTTTGTAAGAGTTTGCCTGAGTTATGCTGCAGATACTGAAACCTTCCTCACCTGCAGAGTTGAAGAATTTATTTACCCTTAACATGAATTAGTTCCCAGTGTGCACAGTCCCACCAACACAGAGAAAGGAAATAATAAGGAACATGTAGTGATATTAATAGAACTGTTTATGTATAGGACAATTAAGCCCTTGATTTAAAAATAAGTAGTGTAAAAAGTACTGGTGTAGTCCTTGGGGAGAGAGGGTGAGGAGGGCAGGAGAGGTTGCGGGGGGGGGTAGGAGGGGCAGGGAAGGTTACTAGGGACTTGTCATAAAGACTGAGTCTGTAAATACAGTGATCAGGTGACTGAACTATATTTGGAACCCCTCAAAATTCAGCAAAAATGCATTTATTACCGTCCTCAATTCTGAATATTAATGAGAATATGAATCATATTGTTAAAGGATATTGCAGCAGTAATGATCACAGCACTCATGGAATTCAGTAAGAGAACTAACAGCTTACATTTGTTATAAATCGATTTGAATCATGTGCAGTTGGCTGTAAATTAGGGAAACTAAATCAAAGGCTTATTTTGATAAAACACTAAGTGAAAATGTTTTGCAAAGACTTTTGAAGTTTTTTCATGCTACTCAATTTTTCAGCATGAACTGTATGATACA
>NW_009214847.1:30363-48519 GCF_000690835.1 Fulmarus glacialis
AGGAATGCCTCCCCACAAAGCAGTGCTAGCCAAACCCTGACGTTTATGATTCAAAAGGATTTGTTTCAGGTATGCATAAGTCTCAGAAATTCAAGTAGATTAAATCCCATTAAAATATTTTCTAAACTTAAAATACAATTAAAGAAAGTTTACCATCATTTTTGTAACAGAAATATTTCTTTTACTTTATTTTAATCATAAGGACCCTTACATTAAATTAAAGAAAAACTACATAAATTCTTTTTCGGTTTATCAATTTAAATGGTCTCTTCTGAACCGTTATTTCATCCAGAAAGAGTTCTAGAGACAACCTGAAATTATTTCTGGCACGGAAATAGGAAATTTCAGATGCTTTTCCAAGCTTATGCTTGCGTTGGAATTGTAAAAATTTAAGAATTTAATTGGATTCAAGTATTGAGAAGAGTTTTTAGCATGATAGCTCAACACTTAAAAGTTCTTGAAAGAGAAAATGGTAGCTATCATATGTGGGTCTCCTTGAAGCTGGCCACTGGTTTCACCAGGATGAAAAGTTTAGGGCCACCTCCACAGAACATTACCACACTATTTGAATCAAACTTGAGAAATGCTTTTTAAAAATTATTTTATCAATCATTAAGTTCTTTACATAAAAAAGAAAAAAGTCTCTAATAAAATCTACGGAATAAGGCTACCATTGGTATATTTTGGACACTGATAACAAAATACCGACTTCTGAGATTTTTCACAGGACTTCAAAGCTACTACTTAAACTCATGTTTAAGTTTAAAGTTGACAGGTACAAGATACAAGATACGTACATGAAAAGATAAGTAGTGTATAAACCATATAAACCACTAAAGATAGATATAAAAGGGTCACCTGTGTAACAGAAATGGTTAATTACATCAAATATATATATAGAAGAAAATGTACAGCTAGGAACATATTTCTTAAGAATTTTACATCAGATTAATAATGCATCATTAATATAACTTTATTAGGGAGTTTTCTTGTATTTGCAATTATACTAAAATAATATCTAAGCACATTTTGAATTCTGCAAATTGTTGTAGTTCATCCAGATCCTCGTTCTTGTTATTTGAATACAAAGTCAGAATATGTGCCCTGTGTGGTGTTTTCACCAAAGTTTGGCCCAGAATCACATAAGGCTTGCTAAGCCTGAAAACTTCATCTGCCCTTATAAGGAAATCAGTGATGGAGAAAAGCAAATGAAGTAACCCCGGTATATTACTCATAATGAACCCAGTAAAATGGGACAAGAACGCTCCATCAGACAGAGTAACCAAATTCATGATCATTCTACTGAAGTGCCATTACTATTAAAAGAAAAAAAAAAAAACAAAACCAAAAAACCCCATAAAAATTCCAAATCAAAAGATATTACAATAACATGAAATGTCCAGCTATACCTTTAAATTTTTGCATATGTGAATTTGTAGCCTACATTTAGATAAAAATTGTAAAATATTTTCAATTACTCAAGCATTATTTAGGAATAGAAAATGAAGATTGTTCAAATAATTCGTATTTTAAATATCTGTACATCCCTATGAACAATGGTTTGCAAACATCAAAATCCTCTCAGTGGGAGAAAAGTCCATTGATCATAAGAAACTTTTTGATAAATTTAGTAGGATAAATAGAAAATATTTGATACTCCAGATTGCCTCATTGTTTGGGAATTGTATTATTGGGAACAGTAGAAATACAAGTAGGAATGTTTGGATTTGAAACAGTGAGGGTTTTCTTCCTTGATGCTTGAACAAAAGGCAATAAAGATTTATGATGTGTTAATTGGCGAACTAGAAAGAAAAACATTTTTAAGATTAGTATACTCAAACTATTTCTAATGCAAGATGTAACGAAGCTGACAAAAATTTTGGATGAGTCAACTCCTTTGCTAATTGTCCAAATTGAAACTTAAATTATCATAGTCTATAAAGAAAGACTTCTATTGTACCTGACAATTTATTCTCTCTTAGAAGCCATGTCTGTCAATTCTGTATATCAAGATACCTCAGAGCAAAAAAGCCCCACAACTCTCACCTCATGAAGCAGTATGTATTCATCCAATATTCAAGAATGACATACTTACACAATCGATTTTTCCAGTCTGCTCCCCTGTGATCCAACTATTTCTCCCAGTGTACAAAACATTTGTCCCAAAAAGTCCTGAAAAGCAGTAACATAAAAACTCAGAATTCATATTTCACATTGAAACAAATTTGGTTTCCCATTTATCTGGGCTGTTCACTATTGTAGAACACGTTCTGCTGAACATCGCATCTTAATAATAATTATGCAATAATGAATCATAAACCAGACTCACTAGTACATATTTTACATAACACTGAGTTACATTTACAGGAGTAATTCTAATGCACTCCACTTACTGTTTTTATATTGCCTTTTTCATCAACGACAATGAAACTGAGATGGAAAAAATTTAAAAGCATTAGAAACATGACTGTCTCTTTACCTTCTTTAACTGGATCATTTTAATAAATTTCTCCTTTATGAAGAGATTCTACACTGATTCTATGAATTTCTTGGAAGTTAATGATGTTGGCAGAAATTCAAGCCTGTGCAGGATCTGTATGAGCATCCTGGATTGACAATTATACACAAGCATTGCTTTAATGACAGACTTTATTTTCATGTTTTATAAATTAACTGTATCACTAAAAATCAGCTAATTTTCGTATTATATCTCCCTGTAACATAAGTAGTATAACAATACGAATGGATTTTCAAACTGTTGTATCTATATTGAAAAAAATTTTTGCTGTTTAAGGAGTCCAACTCCTTATCTTGCAAGTGAAAAGAGTGTGCTAGCTCTGTTCTTCCCAGCATCATTGGCAGCAGAGGTAACAGCAGCTTGTGAGATTTGTTCACAAACAGTAATGAGAATCGAGACATTATAATTCCTATACAGCAAACCATAACTTTATGATACTGTGTATAGTAGCGAATATCTGTACAAGTAGTTCTGACTCTACTCTCAGCCCAGGCCACTCATTCCAATCTCTGAGCTGTGTTAGTTATAGGTCCATATAGCAAATTGGATCTGAGAACTAATCCCACTGAAGAGGAAAATAACCCTGCAAAAACCAAATTTTTGAACTATGTCCTTTAACTGATCTGACACCGCGACACTGTTTCCATAAAGATTAAGTCTTTTAAAATGACTAAAATTTATCTGAGAATACTCAGCTCCTCATTCATTTTTAAAAACATCAGGTATGACATATTCTAAAATAACACCATTTTCTACACTGAAACCATGTATTCCACAACTATCATCTTTTTTTTTTTTTTGGTGGAGTTTCCATGATTAATTCCTATTAGTTCCACAGTCTGTTATTAATGACTATTGTTCGTTACTCTGTTGGTTTTTTCTTAAATCAGGAAGTTACCACGAACGTAAAAGTCTAATTTCAGGTAGCCAGTTTTATAAACATTATTACAGACAGCTACAATGGCAGCACTGTCTAGTCTGGTTACTTCATACCTCCATTATAAAACTTGCTTCATTTGCTTCTCATTTTGCCAAAACGGAGTCACTGAAATTGAAATTCTTCAGGTTTTTTCATCCCCCAAACTGTTCAACTATTAAATGACACTGCCCAGTATTCCCAAAGGAATGGATCAACAGCTATTTTTAGGAACAGGGAAGATCATCTTCCACACGAGATGACTACAACACACGAGCAGTCTAGCTACTGGCAGCAAATGCTACTGGCAGCAAATACTACTGGCCTGACATTTTTCAGAAACACCAAGTTCCCAGTGCATGGATACGAGCAAAGCTCTGCTCACTTCCTACCTACTCACTGCCCAAATTCTTAAGAGCTACGGGAAAAAGACGCAGGAAGCTGGCAACAAAAGGTACAATCCAGACCAACCTTGAGCACTTGGGAAATGATGGAAATCAATTGCTGTGGTTAAGAAACACATTTCTAGCTACCATCTTTCACAGAGTTCTCAGAGCCGTCTTCTTCTTCATGTGCATAATATTATATGGCATAGTTTGGATGTCTTCAGCACAGATACCAAGTCTACACCAACTTGTACAGATTTCCTCTTAAAGACAATGGAGGGAAATAGATATTTCTGATATTAATGTTAATGTCTAAAGAATAAAATTTCCCTCCACAATTGAAGATTCACGGAAATTGGCACTGTTTACAAAACAGGACCTAATGTACAGGCTAAGCATACTCAGACACTGATTAGAATGTAACAGGCACATATGTAATTCAAGATCTGCTTGAATAGTCTTCAGAAGAACATTCGTTTGTTTTCTCATTGTTTTGTCCTTTTTGTTCCATGGGCTCAGCAAGATACTCAAACCTTCAATTCCTGTTCCAGTAATCAAACAATGAAATCTAGGCTATATATTTGCATGTATCTTTGTTTGCACTTCCATAGTGACTAACTTATCTTGTGTCTTACCTTTCTTCTTAAAGATTAATTATGAGGTTTTTGTACAAAGAAGGATGTTTCGGGGAAAAAAGAAAAGAATTCAGATAAACTAGTTACTACAGAAGCACAAACACGCTGGGGCAGAAGCCCAGGATGAGGCTTTATCCTTGTTGAAGACAGTATAGGGAAGACTTCTATTTTCTGCATCCTCCTAGCTAGCATTGCAGTTATTCAGACCACCTTTCCATGATCACAGAGATTTGCCAGGGGCTTTAAATCTTTACAGGGAGGATCTAACTGGAGATCAATGGCTAAAAGTCTTATCTTTTCACTATGAAGCACACACAGACAACATTCCTTCCATTATTCTCTTTTCGTTTGCTCCAGATTCTTAAAGGTTCTCTCACCAAAGCTCTCCCGTATTTATTTTAAAAAATTCACTCAGAAGTCTCTGAATTCTACTTTCGCATCTCTAAATTTTAAAGTTACTGTTTAATCCCTTCCACTTTAAGACAACACAAGCATAAAAGGTTTCTACTAATATAGTAGTAGAAACATGTTTACAATTTTCAGGACCCAGGGAAGTATCAACAAAATGCAGCATATCACATATCTGAAAAGGTATACACATGTGCTTAAATATGCCCTTTACAGGAGGAATGTCCCATTAAAATTATACTCACAAGTATTATATACTTTATTAACCACACCACAATCACTCTATTTGTCTCTATGCATCTGGTATTACTTACAGTCAAAAGAAAATAAACATACTTAGGAAAGCGTAAACATTTCAGCACAAGAAAGTATAATAGTGAGGAAAAACTTACATGTTTTGATAGGTTAGGACTCTTTGAGTCAACATCGTAGCTTTAAAAAAAAAAAAAAAAAAAAAAGGAAAGTTATATCAGAGTTGCCAGATGACAGACCTGAGGACAATGTGAAGAAACAAAAATCAAACAATTCTTTCACCTATTTCAACATGTGAAATTTACACAAAGAGATATGTGAATTCAAGTCTCACCAGTAAGGAAGGCAAATTGAGTCATCACAGATTATAGGATTATGGTTCACTAGTTATTTGAAATGAAAATGTTTTCAACAAAGTACAGGCTAGTAAGAGAAATTATTCTGATATTTATTATTCTAATATTCCTGTTTGAACAATAAAAGCTGTCAAAAACCAGAACAAAAATTAAAAATTAATCTCAGAAAACAAACTAACTTGTGAATTATTTTCTTAGGCAATTTTTCAGTCATTTGACTAATTAAATAGAAATAACTGACAATAAACTAAATTGCTTTTAGCAAGAGTTTGACTTGTTCTTTTCAGCTTATCATAATCTTGTTCTTCCTCCAGCTAGAAAATGTCATTGTTTCCCTTCCACTACCAAGTCAGATTTCAAAAAAATTACTCTTTGAATTCAAGATAGATTAAAAAAAAATTAATATAAGAAATTCTTGGGGGATTACTAATCTCTATACGTTCATAGTCTTCCAACTTTATCAGATAATCCACAGTAATATTTTTATCAAATCCTACATTCAGATTCAATACCAGTAACTAAATTGAAAAAGTATCCTCTATGTCCATCTCAGACTCCCCTGCATGTTTCCATTCCCACCGCATGGTATGCTATCCTGTTGGTTGTGCTGCCACACACAGCAGGTTGTGCTGTTGGGATCATATCACAAGTCAGGAGGACGGGAATACCATAATGTAGCTGGATGTGGTGCAGCACAGTCAAAGTTTTAGAAACATGTTTGTGAACAAAGGAATGACTATAAAAATCACTAACATGAGTTTAAAAAGAAAAAAAAAGCATACTGTCTGGTAAAATTGAACAGAAAAACACAACTGGTAATTTGACCTAAGGGCTAGCTACACAACTAAACCAAAGAACTACTTCACTGGCAAAATCAGTAACAAATCTTAAAGTGTGAACAGAATGGGGCCTGAGACATTGGTGGCTGTGCAGTTTAGGAGGCGGCTCATGCTCATTTATCAGAACACCAAAAATCAGATATAGTCGCCGCTTTCTTTTTGTTGCAAAAAATATTAATCATATGAGGAGTTTCCTTCTTTGAAAAATAACACTTTGGCCAACAGTAGTACACAATTTTGCTCAGGAATTTAAAAAAGGAAGCTTTCTAAAGATGCTTCTTTCCTGATCTAAATCAGAGTTTTAATCCATGAACAGCTATATGAGATTCACATTTTTAACTCTGAGTTCTACAATATTTCATTTCTCATCTATCATTGTTATAGGGCTCTAAATTAAATTCACAGACTATGGCTATATGGTCACTTGCAGGCAAACATTAAAAACAGTTATTCAGTTTTCAGTTCAGAATAGACTTGTATCCCGGTAATCCAGAACAGCAGCAGAAAGCAGTCAGGTATTTCTGATAAGTACACAGTATGTTTGATATTTACAGCTTTTCATAAATAAACAAACAGGAGTCCATTTCTCTGAGTACATGAAGAATCATGTATTTTCCCTTCCAGGTCCAAGGCCTGATAGCACTTACCCAGAAGTTCTTTACCGACTTTCCTTTCTTTGCCTAGACTGAGCCTAGCTTTCTCTTTCTTGGTTCATTTCTTTTGCTCTTCTCTTCTATTGCACTGCCTCCTCCCCATAACATACATGCACCCTACAAGGAGCAAGAGGCAACCTACACAGTCCCAACTGTGTCTTTATTTCAGAAATGCTTTACCTACACTTGGAGGAGAACCATTTATTTCATGGAGTGACTAGCTCTTACTTAAAGTTACTTTAAATAGCAGGCAACAGTTGTGCTCAGCAGATTTAATGACATTAAACCCAACTTCTAAAATAAAAAATGAAGTCTGCTCCAGGCTTCCATGGTGAAGATGAAGGAATTTGACCTAGCCATCTAGAAGCACCCTGTAATCTATCTTGGCATTGAGTATTTCCTTTCACTTCTTGAAATAGTTGAAGTCTAGATGGAAACAGCTAGCTGCTACCTGTGTACTGAACACAATGGAACTTTTTTCCTCACTCATCCCTCCAACACTTCTTGTTAACTTAGGAAGCATTCTGACATGCTATAAAAAGACATTTACAGCTAAAGAAAAATTAGACGTGGGGTTTTTTTGTTTCCATGATATAGGGAACGCTACCATTCAAGAGCATTTCAGTACACCCTGCTGGCAACTTAAAACAAAATCAGCAAAATTACATGTAACTTTATTAAGGTTGCTTACATACATACTTTTTATTCCACTGCTACGGGAAAAATCATCACTAATGTGATCACTGCCCTATTTATTTTATGCCCTGCTTAACGTATAGATTGATTTGCATTCCAGAAATTGGGGTGGGACAGGGGTACGGGGAGGCAAAAAAAAAAAAAAAAAAATCAAGAGACTGTCAGAGTTGCTTCAAAGCAACTACTTGGATAAGTAAATGGCACATTGAGACTAAAGCCTAGAAGATTTAAAAATAGCTTTACCATAAACTTGCTAGGAGATTTTAGGCAAATTATGAAGTCTTTCTTCATCTGTTTTGCTGTCTACAAGACAGATATGCAATAAATGCAGTTTCTATATAAAGGCAAACTTGCAACTTAACTTTAAATTGGGAAGCAATAATACTACAACTTACCACTACTATAATCAACACCTGAGTAGGATTTGTCACAATTCCATAAAGCGTATCAGGAGACCTCAATCTTTAGTATTAGAAAGTATAGGAAGGCAGACTACACTGTATCTTTCTTGATATATTTATTCGGTAAAACAGATGATTCTTCTAAATCTTTCTCAAGAACAAATAAACTAAAAGAAATACACATGAAGGCAGAAATCTTAGCAACACAAAATAAGAATTGACAAAATTCAAGCTGAAGTACATCTTGCAAAGGAAAAGGGTTCTTGAACTAAAAAGGACATGTAAAGAAAAATTGTGGCCACTATGCATACTGTTCTGCAAAACTGAGTGAATGGCTTTTCCTTAATTATCTATGAGGGTTATTCAAGTGTTCTCTCATAGGGCAAGGTTAGGAAGAATTCCTAATAAAAAAGAGGATGAGAATTAAAAAAACAAGACAAGCTTGGTTATCATAAAGACTGAAATAATAATAATGGGGTGAAATGGAACAGGTGACATGCAAGGTAACCTGGTGACTGGACTCTCAATTCTATTTTCCAAAGAATAAAGTGAAAATCAAACCAATTCCACCAGTGGAATGAAATGAGTACATCTGGAATAATGTCAAAAGCCATCTACTTCTAGAACAACTTCTTTAATTTTAAAATCTTAAAATTTAGTATACTTAGATGCTTATTGGCATTTATTTTAGTAAAGAAAATTTTGGTTCTGTACTACTTGCACAAGATTTTATTTCTGGACAGCATGTCCATACCTGTTTTATTGGCTATGCTGCAAGAATATTTTAACATTTCGACATCTTTAGCTTTCTAACTATTTTCTAAAAGAAATGATTGTGAGTATGATTGTATTTTGACTAGTTAGCACCTGCCAAGTTCTTAGAACTCTGTCATTATTATGTTACACATTTATTTCTGAGGAAGCAATGCTAAATCAACCATATTTATTAATGTATTCCATGTCAATAGATACTACCTCTTTCCAAGTTAATATTATGCTGGACAAAACTTAATATGTTTACAGAGGCTGCAACAGTAGAGTCAAAGATTGTTAACTTACAAATCAAATCGCAGATTCTCTCTTTCTTCAAAGAAGTAGTCCATTATAAATTTTCTTACAAAATCTGGATTTAAAGTATTATCAATTACTTCTGTTCTTCCAAACTGTAAAAGAAAAGTATAAGTTTAAGCCACATGCTATAATGAAGTATAATTAAGTAGACTGCCAATACCAGCAATATGTGAGATATGAGAGAGCCTGTAAAAAAT
Organism: Fulmarus glacialis; assembly: GCF_000690835.1. NCBI lineage: Eukaryota > Metazoa > Chordata > Aves > Procellariiformes > Procellariidae > Fulmarus > Fulmarus glacialis. The sequence continues at coordinate 39,692 of NW_009214847.1, forward strand.
TCTCTTCAACAGATGCCATGAAAGAAAATGACTGTGTTCACATGAATAGACCAGTTATCTGTGGATGAAGATAGACTGGCAGAAGACCTCATATTTCAACATAAAGAGTGATGCACACCCTGTATTGTATGACCTAAACTTTATAAACATCCCAAAGCTGATCAGAATCCAGAAAAATTTGGGGAAGAAATTCAGCAACATAGAAATCCACTGTTTCCCCAAAAAAAGTGACAACAGCAAGCAAAACCCTTATTTCAGATAGCTTTAAATACTAGGGAACATAGTCCTTCCATTAGAATTGTATCATTTTTGCATTATCCAGCTCCTATTTCACCTCAGTTCAGCTCTCTCTTCATCTCTCCTCTCTCTGAGCTTTCTGCAAAATGCCTTTCCTTTCTTGGTGTTTACAGGAAGAGCCCCAGCTCTTGTCAAGCTGAAAATATTTAATTTAAAAAAAAAAACCAAAAACTTTTGATTGACTTCAGTTAATATACATCACAGATACAAATGACTGATCATAAAATATCAATGTGATAATTTTGTTCTTGTTTTAGCTGTTCTTTCAAGATATTCAGAAAACAAAAAAGAATGAGTTATTATTGAAATGAGCATTTAATTTTGTCCTACACATTGAACATATCAACACGTATTTGAATATAGCCTACTGAAAAGGTTTTTGACAGTTTGCTGAAAGATCATCATTAAGGAGTCCTCAAAACTGCAATTTGGGACTAGAGACTTTTGAATGACTCAAAGACTGCCAACCTCTTCATTGACATGACTTAACTAAATCAATAAACATGGATAAAGAAAGAATAAACCTTCTTGCAGCTGAAGGTTTTCGAGATGTATTTCCCATAAATGTTTTCGCATCATGGATGTGAATTTGACCACTATAACCCGCACAGAGCCCCTCAGCCTCCAACAGGAGCCTCCCTATCCCAGCCCCTGCATACTTAACATATATGTGGTATGAAAGGACAGAGCATACTCCATTCTCTCTTCCTCTCAAAACCAAGCAATTTCCTTTCATTGCTTGATTCTTATCAAAATAAAATGGTAAAGAACTCCAGCCACATTATTTGTGCGCTTTAAAGAAACTCCATTACTGTGAGCAACTCTTTTTTCTCCTTTGAATGACTATGCATGCATGCATTCAAACTGCAGGGGACTGATTCCAAGCACCATTCATTCACACAGGTCATCTGGAGAAGTGGGCCTGTATCTAAGAGGATGACTGCTTCTCAGAAAGCAACTACCCACCCAAAGGTCTCAGGTACAATAAAATGTTCAACACAAGTTAACACATCTTCAAGACACAGCTCTATAAAGTCTCAGGAACAATCCTCAGAAGTGACACAGTGCTGATTTGTGTCTTTACAGAGTGTGCTTGAATCCTGTTCAATACCTTCACTTTCGCTATGCTGTGAGATGTTCAATTGGGACAGTCTTATTCAGAGATCTCCATATTCCAGCACTTCCTATAAAAGACAGAGAAGCAAAACTATCTTCCTAATGAACAATACCATCTCCAAATAAAAAGGCAAAGAATATTTAACATATAGTGTCAATTAGCATACTCCTTTGCCAAGACTTTACATCATTTCTTAAAACCTAAGTGGAATGATTCCCTGGTCTCATTATTACCTTGATATCTCCTGCAAGAAGGCTTCTGAATATGTCCTAAGGCACAAATTGTTTAGAAAGCAAGTTTACTCATCAGCAATCACTGTATTTCTTCAACTCTCCTAAGCCAAAGCAATAGCTCTGAAGGGGGTAAGCATTATACAGGCGTGGGCAGGAGAAAGCTCCAGAAGCTCTCCAGAGTGATGAAGATACTGGATATTCAAAATAAAACCCCTGAGTCTCTTAAGACAGGACGAGCACAGGATGCACATGATCCTGGAAACAGATCAGAACACAAACAAATAGTTTGATCCTTACTGTTTGTTTTGGATGAAAAAAGTCAGTTTCTTGAGAAATGATTCAAGGTATTCTCTGAAACGTAAAAAACACTTTCTTGAACCAACACTGGTGTCTACTATGGCCAAGTATTAATCAATGAGAAAGAATAGCAGTGGTAGAAAGTTGGCATTCCTATGAGAATAAGTATGGCTGGAATACTTGCCAGGGCTAAAGGGTCTTTCTCTCCCCTCTGAACAGTAGCATTCAAATTTTATGTACATTCAAAGTCTCCAATCAGTTTCCAGGTCAAATAAATCTCAATGTTTATAAAAAAAAAATTGTCCCCTGTTAGCTGCATGCTTTATAACATGCAACAATATTGGAGCCAGGAAAAACTGAAAGTTGGAATGTCAGAAAAAATGAAATATGCAGCAATATCTAAGCATTTAGTACTGTTTGAAGGTATGCACTGAAAATGAGAAGCCACTCTCTGACACAAGCCAGTAAACAGCAGTTCATCAGACCAGGGATGAGAAATGAAAACAATGGGGTCATAAGAACCATCCATTTTGTAGTTCTGAACAGCAATAGACCTCATCTATGTATTTTTTTCCCCTCAAGTGTTCTATTTCTTCCATTTGCACTCTTACAGCAAACCGTCCAAATTTTCTCAAAGACTGGAATCAGCTGCATAAAGAGGAGATTTACCCTTAGTACTGAAATCTGATAAACACTGACCTACTCTAGAAGCAAAGGACTCTGGGCCTTCAAAAAGAAGATCCAAGGATGACTGCATTGTAACTGGCAAAGCTACCAAAGGCACAACAAGTAAGCAAAGAACACATATTAAGTTCTGGTAGTCTCCCATGCTATGAACAACAGAATCAGACACACATATACAAAGACATGCATAAAAATATCTCCCAGCCTGTGCAGATTCAAGTAGCAAATTGTCCTGGGAGACTCCTTAATCACCAGGCCGGAAAAGAAAGGTTATCAAAGTTCTTTAAATCCTCAGATTAGGACAAGCTTGAAGGAGAGTAAGAGGATCTTCAATCATATGGGACCTACACTTCTACATACACGGAAGACACAGGGAAACAAAGAACACAGGGAGCTGTAGCCTAAGAAAGTTTACTTTCTGCTGCAAAGTCATCATCTAAATCGAAAGGCACAAATCCAAAATAACTAAGTGAGCTCAGAGGATAACTTGTCAAGAGTCCATTTAGGGGCGCTAATACTTCTCTTGACAAACCTCTGGCTTGACACCTTCATAAACAGATCGTTTTCTGACAGTATGATCCTTTTTGAAATAGTAAAGGCAGCTTGCACAACAGGAGCATATATTTAACTTTGGAAAAGCCATTCAGAGGAGAAGAAAATTAATGGCTAAGGAAAACAGAAGATAATCATAGAATACTTGAGGTTGGAAGGGACCTCGGGAGATTGTCCAGTTACACCTTCCTGCTCAAAGCAGGATCAGCTAGAGTGGTTGTCCAGTCAGGTTTTGAGTATGTGCAAGGATAGAGACTCTGCAACCCCTCTGGGCAACCTGTTTCAGTATAAGATCACCTTCACAGGAAAAAGGTTTTTTTCTTATGTTTAAATAACATTTTCTGTATTTCAGTTCATACCCATTGACTCTTGTCCTTCCACTGGATACAGCTGAGAATAGTCCATCTCTGCCTTCTTTACTGCCTTATATCAGGTATTTATAAACATGGATAAAATGTAAGCCTTCTCTTCTCCAGGCTGAACAATCCCAGCTCCCTCAGCTTCTCCTCATATGAGAGATGCTCCAGTTCCTTTAACATCTTAGTGGCCCTTTGCCAGACCCACCCTAGTATGTCCGTATTTTTCTCATACAGGGGAGCTCAGCACTGGACACAGCACTCCAGACATGGTCTCACTGGTGCTGAGGGCAAGAATCACCCCCCTTGACCTGGTCAATGCTGTCCCTAATGCAGCATAGGATGTTGGGCTTGCACACTCAAAAAACCTCTCCATTTCACTCAGATGGAAGGTACTAAGGGACTGGGGGCGTGACAACTTCTACAAGTGCATGAAAAAGCAAAGCACATAGCTAGGTAAAGGAAAGCACAGTCTCCCTTTGTTCCTACATACCCTAAAATGATTGTGACTGGAGGGATACACAGACACTCACCTCAGACAAAAAACCCAGCTTATTTATACAGCCTTGTGGACTCTCTCACAAAGTTCAATAAAGACAAATTCGAAGTCCTGTACTGGTACTATCCCAGCTCCCTCAGCTTCTCCTCATATGAGAGATGCTCCAGTTCCTTTAACATCTTAGTGGCCCTTTGCCAGACCCACCCTAGTATGTCCGTATTTTTCTCATACAGGGGAGCTCAGCACTGGACACAGCACTCCAGACATGGTCTCACTGGTGCTGAGGGCAAGAATCACCCCCCTTGACCTGGTCAATGCTGTCCCTAATGCAGCATAGGATGTTGGGCTTGCACACTCAAAAAACCTCTCCATTTCACTCAGATGGAAGGTACTAAGGGACTGGGGGCGTGACAACTTCTACAAGTGCATGAAAAAGCAAAGCACATAGCTAGGTAAAGGAAAGCACAGTCTCCCTTTGTTCCTACATACCCTAAAATGATTGTGACTGGAGGGATACACAGACACTCACCTCAGACAAAAAACCCAGCTTATTTATACAGCCTTGTGGACTCTCTCACAAAGTTCAATAAAGACAAATTCGAAGTCCTGTACTGGTACTGAGTGGTGGGGTATAAGCTGTGCAGAAAAGGTCCTGGTGCAGCCATGAGGGTTTAACAACACATTGGGTTGTATTAGTGTCAGCACAGCCTGCAGATCAAAAGCAACAATTATTCCCCCTCTATTCAACACATGTGGCCCCACCTGGAAAACTGGGTACAGTTTGGGGCTCTAATACAACTGAATCTACAGACTGGAGGCAGTTCAGTTAAATGGACCCTGAAAAAAACAAACAAACAAAAAAACCCCCAGAACAAAAACCAAAAACAATCAGCAGGCTGGAGCACACAACCTGAGGAAAAGCTGATGGAGCTCAGTTTGCTCAGCTCGGAGAAAAGAAGGTTTAGGGAAGATCTATTTCCACTACCATCCTCTGCTACCTATACACCATTACAGAAGACAGAGCCAGACAGTTCACAGAGAGCACAGCAAAAGGACAAGACGCAATAGTCAAATGTTGCAATAAAGGAAATTATGAAGGGATATAGGGAAACACTCTTCCAGAATGGGTGATTAAGCACTGGAATGGGTCACCCAGAGAGTTGTGCAGTCTCTGCCATTAGAGAATTTCAAACCTTAGCTGGGAAAGGCCCTGAGCAACCCGGCCTAACTTCGAAGATGGCTTTGCATGGATCAGGAGGATGAACCAGACACAGCAGATGAGTAGGTGGCTGGATAACACAAAGTTTCCTTTCACCTAAATTATTCCATGATTATGTCATATTTCTTATCTCGGGTTTTTAAGTTTTATAATTCCATTAGAAATAGAACTATGTGTGAATTCTAAGGGCAAGTTACTTCAAAAGGAAAAAAAAAGAGTTATAAAATGGCAGCTAAATGTCAGTTTTAATTTTTTAAAACAGTAAAATATCATAAATTTTTAAGTACTTTTCATCCCTTCAAATCTGCCTTTTTTTCAGTAAACAATATTTCACTTTACACTATAACCATGTTATACTTCGGAAATCTTTCAGACTTGATTTAAAATGCATGACATAAGTGTATCAGTAAAGGAAGATAAATATGCAACATGCTTACAATTAAACCACACCGAGACCAGAGAAGGCCTAACAGAATGCCCGTTACACTGCTCATCAGTTACAGGGAAATTATTACAAAACTCAGGAGACTGAATTCAGTGGCACTGCTAACTTTTCTTTAAATTATTTTAAATTACCTTTTTTAAATTGAGGCTTCAGGTTTTTGGTCTGTTTACTTTTTTCCAAGGGCTACACAAATGATTCCTTCACATTAAATTAATATAACTAATTACTTAACTGACAAGTTACTATTAAAATTCATCTTATAGGTGACATTAAAACATTGGCCTCTAAAAATCACCAGGCTACATGTGCCAGCTAAACGAAGCATCATCTTTTAAAATCTGTTTTCCCAATTACCTATAGCCTTTTTTAAGCAGAACAGGTTATTTCTATAATTCAGTCACTTATGACTAATAGCTGCTAATTAATTAGTTCTCCACATGGCCTAATTTCCCCATTAATGGTTGTGTAAAGCTAAAATCTTAACATGGCCAACAAGCAAATCCTTTAGAAATGTCATTCAGGAGAGTAACAGACTCAATTTAACTATTTAAAGGAAAATAGATGTTCAACAAAGAAAATCAAGAAGAGAGTCCCTTTTCTGGATTTCCTGAGATGGAGAGTCTTTGTCACCTCATAATACAAGCTCTCCTGGTAGAAGGGGATTTTTAAAATTTATTTAGTCATTTGAATTTTTATAGCATCTCAACCTAGTGATCCAGCCTAAGGGGCTATGAGGTTAATGGAAAATCGTAATCTTCATTTTAACATCAGTTATAAAAGACTAGCAAGTTGGGTAAGTCCAGTATCAAAGATACAAACCAACTATTGTAACTATGAGGGTCTAACCCAACCCTCTGCTAACCACTTTCTATATGAATTCTCTGAATTAATTCTTGCTTCAACTTTATGGCCGTGAGTGAACTTGAGAATAATATCTAGTAAGCCCTCTTTTCTTGTTTTTTAAAATTTGCAGTGTTTTACCACAATTGCAATGAAGTTGTTCCGATAATTAATCACCCCCATTCTGAAAAATAAATTCTTGTTTCTTGTCTGATTTTTATTTCATCTCCTTTTCCATCTTTTGGATCTTTCTATACCTTTGTTACATAGAAATATTTTCCATTATGAAATTTATGTTCTTAGTGTTGATATTTATAGCTCATTTCAATTATCCTTAATTCACTCTTTCATTAGGAAAATAATTTGAGCTTAAGTTTTTCAGTGTAGCATATGTTTAATAATTCATTACTTTTATCTCTAGTCATTTGTCTTTTAAACATCTTTCTTGAAATGTGAACAGTCAGAACTTAGTATTCTGTTACAATTCTAGGAAACTAAAGAACTAAAAAATGGTTTAAACTATCACTAGGTTCTTGGCTCTGATGTAAATGGCTTTTGAAAATTCTTTAGGAAGCGCCAGGTAACACTCTCCATTGGAAGCTCACTGCACGAAATGGTATATGAACACACAACATCTTCTCAGAGTTTGTAATCTAACTTCACTACATGTGAACAGAACAAATAAGAAACTTAAATTGTGAAGAAAGAAATGCAGTACCAGTAACATGAGCCTGTTATAATAATGATTAATAGTTTCAAATAATCAGAATTACAGAGACTACAAGGAAACAAACAAAAAATTCACAACTGCCAACCCCACTCTAGAAAAAGCATAGTCATATGTTCTGCAATGTGTTTGTCCCAAAGGAAGAATAATGTCTTTAATATATAAACTCATACTAACTATCAGAAAAACCACAACATTCCTCTAACATATATGCAGGCACTCATACGAAATCTGTATACTGCATGTACACATGATGGTGATTTCTATGTAACCCTTTTTAACTGATGGTCATACAATCATAGGTATATAAAAACCAGAAAGGATTCCTCATTTTTCTGTGCTTTGGCTTTTTTCCCCACTCTTTCAAGCATGACTTCCTTGAAAAGATTATGTTCTTTTATTCCAACTGTCTTAATTCCCTTAAACAGTTGATTCTTTCGAGAAATCTGCCAGAGAAAGCTTTCCAGTGAACTGAATATCATGCAACAGCAAAATTTATTCTTTCTTCACAACTGTGACAGTATAGGCTTCTTCTATACTCTCCATCCTTTGCTTCCTTGTACTGAAACTTTTTCTACTAATCTGCTACAAACTACATTCCTATTTATACTATGTCCCTCTGCTAAAGAAGATACAAGCTATTGTTCCAAAGAAACTTCACCAGTACTCTAAAAAAACCAAAATGTAAATCCCAATAAATGTTGATTATAAAACGTCTAGCCTTTGTAATTTTCATTAAAACAGCCTTCAAAATCTACAAAGGAGACTCAAAAGCATGTCTTATTATGGTTCAAATGATAATCAAATTGGTAGATGCTGCAGTGAAAGGCTTAACTACTAGACACGAGTAAGTGTCCACTTTGAAAAAAATCAGTCAGATTATCATAGAATCATATAGGTTGGAAAAGACCTTTAAGATGATCAAGTCCAAACGTAAACCTAACATTGCCAAGTTCTCTACTAAACCATGTCCCTAAGCACCACGTCTACATGTCTTTTAAATACCTCCAGGAATGGTGACTCAACCACTTCCCTGGGCAGCCTGTTCCAATGCTTGACAACCCTTTCAGTGAAGAAATTTTTCCTGATGTCCAATCTAAACCTCCCTTGGCATAACTTGAGGAGATTTTCCTCTTGTCCTATTGCTAGTTACTTGGGAGAAGAGACCAACACCCACCTCACTACAGCCTCCTTTCAGGTAGTTGTAGAGACCGATAAGGTTTCCCCTCAGCCTCCTCTTCTCCAGACTAAACCACCCCAGTTCCCTCAGCTGCTCCTCAGAAGACTTGTTCTCCAGACCCTTCACCAGTTTTGCTGCTCTTCTCTGGACACGCTCCAGCACCTCAATGTCCTTCTTGTAGTGAGGGGCCCAAAACTGAACACAGTATTCAAGGTGCGGTCTCACCAGGGCCGAGTACAGGGGCACGATCACCTCCTTACTCCTGCTGGCCACACTATTTCTGATACAGGCCAGGATGCCATTGGCCTTCTTGGCCACCTGGGCACACTGCCGGCTCATGTTCAGCCGGCTGTCGACCAGCACCCCCAGGTCCTTTTCCTCT
>NW_009214848.1:0-1401 GCF_000690835.1 Fulmarus glacialis
CCAGATCCCTTTCTGCAGGGCTGCCCTCCGGCCCCTTTCTCCCCGTTTATACTTGCGCCTGGTGTTACTCTGTCCTAGATGCAGAATCTGGCATTTGGTCTTGTTAGATTTCATACCATTATATATGCCATTTGTTCATAGCTATCACAGAAGGGTTTTACTGTTCAGTGTTTCTGTAGTATAACTGTTCAATAGAGGACTAGGCACACACCAGATTTGGGAGGGCCAAGGACTGAACGAAGGTGAGCTCTGCAGCCACACAGACGGCTGCTGGTGGTGCCGGGGAACAGGATGCACCCACAGGATGTCGAAAGAGGAACAGTATCTGCCTTATTTACTAGCCTCACGGTGGCTGCAGGTGATGCTGCAAGGTCAGCTCTAAGTGTCTCACATGAAACAAACCCCTTCCGCTTAAGCTGTACATTTGTGGAGGTGTGCGCTGACGCCAGATCTTTGCAGTGTGCCTATGAGGGATGTGGATAGTAAATACAAGCCCAAGTAAAAAGCACATTACAACAAAAACTAGGTCCCACGCTCTTCTTCTCAGAGTTTAGTTGTGGCAGGGAAGGAGGAAGTGGTGCTGGTGTTATTGATGCAAAGGTGTGAGCCAGTATTTGCTCACTTGCCAGAGTTCCTCACTGAAAAGTTTCTCAGCAGTCCCACAGTTTCAGCCTTTTAGCTTCAGGACGCTGCTGCATTACCCCCAAACCAAAACTGCTTTAAGTATGACCCATGATCTTCATCACCCAACACCTTCCCTCTGAGCATCTCATCTTGCCAAGAGGGATCATTCCTAGATTCACTTCAGGACTGCTTTACCCACTTGTCCCCAGTTCCTCTGTCAGGTCGCTCTTTGATGAACTAATCATGGAGAATTAATGAACCAATTCCCTATGTACGGAAACCCTAGGATCTAAGGAAAGCTGAGGTGGTCTCTCCAGTGTTTGCTGCATACAGGTAGAATAAATTCAAGCCAGCTCACACCAAATTGCCTTGGAGCAGGGCTCACTCCCTGGTGCAGCACACAAAGGTGATTCAAAGGTGTCTTCTCTGTTTGCTTCTGGTTCTCCTACCCACAGGTTTTCCTTGCAACCCCAGCAGACAGTGTCTGGGGAAGGAGACTGAGCTGGGCATATGTTAAAGGCAAGTCCCAATCCTCTCAAAACACCAAACTTCCAATCATGAAGGGATTAGTACCCAACATTAATGCCACACTTAATATTTGGAAATCTGATCGTTCTGTAACTGGCTGCTGAGCACTGAAAAATGAAGGTCTATACACAGATGATAGAGTCTTTTGAAAAGTGCATTTCATTAATTTACTTTGACTAAACTTAGTCTGACACTGGGACACAGGAATTGAAGGAAAAATAAGCATATGGATCAATATGGAACGGAGTT
>NW_009214849.1:0-439 GCF_000690835.1 Fulmarus glacialis
GCTTTGCTGAAGTCCAGGTAGACCACAATTAATTGGAACAAAAAGCTAGTCCTTTACAAGCACCTCCTGAGGTGCAGTGAAAAGGCACAGTGACAGCGGTTTGGTGTCAAGCAACATGCTGGTTAGTGAAGCGTGTAAGTCAAGAAACCATTTCTTTCCCCTTCACATCATGGAGGACTATAGCACGTAAGCTAGCGGCTGGAACGTGCAAAAAGACTAATTCAGATGGCTTGGGGTGGAAGCAGCATTTTCAGATGTTTGGGAAATCTGTATATATGTTCCGATGGCAAAACACCGACTTGCGCAGCGTGGCTGGGGGTCCAGCTCCGGCTGGCTGTGATGCTGGGTGCGTGGCTAAGACTGATTTTGACATCTGGGCAGCCCAGTGTTGTTGGCTGAGTGTCTCCAGATGTAGGACTGAGGCTTTGGATTCTGTAGG